>NC_053028.1:312826436-312836996 GCF_003073215.2 Triticum urartu | reverse complement strand
TGGGAAAAAATTGGCTTTATGCAAAACTATAACTAGAGAGCTTTCCACCAGCCAAAGATGCATATAGAATAGCTATTTCATTCCATTACTCTCTATGTGTTACATTGCTAGCATATTCCATGTGCTGACCCGTTTTCGGGCTGCAACGTTAATGTTGCGGACTTTTCAGACGATGATTAAGGAGTTTTAGGTCATGGTTCTATACTCAGTGATGCCGTTGGAGTTGATGGACTCACTTATCTTCCAAGCCTTCCGTTGTTATCGTTATTAGATGGCCTTAAGCCATATTTATTGTAATAAGTTCTCTTTTGAGACAATCGATGTAATAAGTGTGTGATTGCTACTCTGTTATAAATCCTTCAAGTACTATGTGGTGTCAGCATTACTGATCCAGTGATGACACCGGAGCACAGAGATCAGACTGTTTGAGGTCTGGTCGCTACAGAGATGGTATCAGAGCACACGCTGACTGTAGGACACGACCACTAAGCTAAAGACCTAGATCACTATTCACTCTCTTCTCTTCTGACCTCTCATCTTTTCTACTCTTTAGGATGGCGGATGCAAGGAACAAGTTCACGCAACCGGATGAAGATACACCCTTTGGACGTCACTTGAAGGAAGTCACTAGATACCTGAACATAGGAGTACCAAGCTTCACCGGAACCTACAACGCCACTTTACCTGAAGAAGAGCGCTGGATGATTCAAGTTCAAGTTCCAGGAAGGACGTTCATGCCAGTCACTGAGCCCATAGAGTTTTCTTTTGATGCACCAACTTGGAGTCTAGGAAAGAGCATGGCAGCTCACATCGCCATGGGACGCATTGGAGAAGTCTACCGCAATGATCTCAAGGATACTATCTACCAGATTTGTGGGCGCCGAGATGAGCACTGGGAGATGATCAGCACCAGGAGGATAGATCAATTGCAGCTTTTATCCAGGAGTTAAACCAGCACATTCGACGACAGGAGAACAGATGTGCGCCGACATGATAGACTGAAGAAGGCAAGGACAAGAATCAAGGAACTGGAGGAAGAACTCAAGGCTACACGTGAAGATTATGAAGAAGAAATTGAAGTATTGTGGAAGAATGCCGACCTAACAATGAAGATCGGGATATTTATGGGAGGCCCTACACCAGTAGAAGAAAACGGAGAACCCAAGGAGATTCGTCTGGAAGACTACATCATCATCGACGACACCGACTCGGACCCAGATGACAGCGATGGTGACTATGTTGATGAAGCCGGAGCAGATATCACGGAGTCTGCAACCGAAGAATATTTCTAGTAGACCACCTCATCAGTAGTAGTAGTCCACCATGTAAATATTATAGTCCGAGCACTTTTGCGATAGTTAGATCGATTGTATGCCCTTGTTTGATTGAATGAATGAAGTGAATTGTTTGCTTTTTCCTCATGTGCATATGGGTAGTGTTTTCTCTTTAGACCCCCTCTATTCTTAAATCTCATCTTTTCTAAACCCTCAGATGCCTCCGAGACGTGACCCCGGATTTACCTTTCCACCGGAGCTCACACAGTTGATCCAGCAGCAGAACACATTGATGCAGATGCTAGTCCAGAATCAAAATCAGGGGAACAACAACAACAACCCACCACCACCACCACCACCTGTTGATCATTTAGCCCGTTTTCTTAGGCTGAATCCGCCGGTGTTTTCCAGTAGCACCGAGCCAATAGTAGCAGATGATTGGCTCCGCAAGACAGCTAGAGAGTTGACCACAGCAGGATGCACGGATGCGGAGAAGGTGAAGTTTGCCGCACATCAACTTGAAGGACCCGCAGCATCATGGTGGGAGAATTTCACAGCCACTTTCCCTGTCGACACTGTCACATGGGACCAGTTTCAGCAGGCTTTTCGAACTGCCCATGTTTCAGTAGGAGCTATGGCCATGAAGAAGCGTGAGTTTCGCAACTTGCGCCAAGGAGGACGGACAGTTGGCCAGTATGTGGAGGACTTTAGTAAATTAGCACGTTATGCCCCAGATGACGTTGCTACGGATGCAGCTAAGCAGGAGAAGTTTCTGGAAGGACTGAATGATGAGTTGAGCATGCAGTTGATGGTAGCAACCTTCAACAACTACCAGGAGTTGGTAGATCGTGCTCTTATGATTGAAGGGAAGCAGCAGCAAATTGAAAATCGCAAGAGGAAGTATGCACAAGGAAAGTACAATTCAGGAGCTCAGCAGAAGCCACGTTTTACCCCTAGACCGGGAGGACATTTTCAGCATACCCATGGAGGAGGTAGCTCGCACAATCACAATGGCCCCAGGAATGGTAATGGGAATGGAGGAAGCAACGGCCAGAACCGCACCAACCCATCAACCCCAGCCAAGAAAGACCTGAGCCAAGTCACTTGCTTTAAGTGTTCGAAGACCGGACATTATGCCAATGAATGTCCTGAATACAAAATGGAAATAGCAATGGAAGCTCTGGGAAGAAGCCGAACCCTTTCAACAGGGGACAGGTGAACCACGTTAGCGTGGAGGAGGTTGAAGCTCAGCCTGATGCAGTAATAGGTAAGTTTTGGTTAAGTCATTTACTGCACTCGTTCTTTTTGATACTGGTGCATCGCATTCATACATCTCAAGGGGATTTGTGGATAAGTATAACCTGTCAACCCAAGCCCTTAGGTCACCCATGTTAGTAACCTCGCCTGGAGCAGAAATATGTGGCTAGTCTATGGTGTGATCGGTTACCATTAAGGATTGGTAACTATGTTTTTCCCTCAGACCTAATAGTATTGGAATCTCAAGGATTGGATGTGATATTAGGCATGGATTGGTTATCAAAGTATGAAGGGAATATTGAATGTGCTAGTAAGTCAATTTTGCTTACCACCCCAGAAGGGAGAAGGATCAAGTATGTATCCCGACATGTGCCAAAGAGGACTCAAGTAAATTGCTTAACAGGAGTTGTGCAGGAGGAAGTACCAGTGGTAAAGGAATTCCCTGATGTATTTCCAGAGGAGTTGCCAGGCATGCCACCGGATAGAGATATTGAGTTTTTGATTGAGCTATTGCCAGGCACAGGGCCAATATCGAAGAGACCATACATGATGCCTGCAAAGGATTTGGTGGAAATTAAGAAGCAAATTAAGGAGTTACTAGATAAAGGTTATATTCGCCCAAGTTCTTCACCTTGGGGATCGCCAGTACTTCTAGTGGAGAAGAAGGATGGATCGTTAAGGATGGTTGTCGATTATCGAGGATTGAATGAAGTAACCATCAAGAACAAGTACCCACTACCGATGATCAATGATCTGTTTGATCGATTGCAAGGAGCTAAGGTATTTTCCAAGATCGATCTGCGATCAGGATACCACCAGTTGAAGATTCGGGAACAGGATATACCCAAGACGGCTTTTACCACCAGGTATGGGCTGTACGAGTATACCGTTATGTCATTTGGTCTGACTAACGCACCTGCATATTTTATGAACATGATGAACAAAGTGTTTATGGAGTTCTTGGATAAGTTCGTCGTAGTGTTCATTGATGATATCCTGGTTTACTCAAAGAATGAAGAGGAGCATAAGGAACATTTGCGTTTGGTTCTTGGAAAGCTCAGGGAACATCAACTATATGCCAAGTTTAGCAAATGTGAGTTTTGGTTGAAGGAAGTAGGATTCCTCGGACACGTTATATCCGGAGAAGGAATAGCAGTTGACCCACAAAGGTTATCCGTGACCAATGGGAAGCACCAACAGTTGGAGAGATCCGGAGTTTTCTTGGACTCGCAGGATACTACCGGAGATTTATTGAGAATTTCTCAAAGATTGCGAAGCCTATGACGAGTTGTTGAAGAAAGATACCAAGTTCATATGGACGGAGGAATGTGAGGCTAGTTTCCAGGAGTTGAAGAAACGTTTGGTTACTTCACCAGTGTTGATTTTGCCAGACCAGACCAAGGATTATGAGGTGTATTGCGACGCTTCACGTCGAGGACTTGGAGCAGTGCTTATGCAGGAAGGGAGAGTTGTTTCATATGCCTCACACAGCTTAAGCCTCATGAGTTGAATTATGCTACGCATGATTTGGAGTTAGCAGCCGTAGTGCATGCACTGAAGACTTGGAGACATTTTCTGATTGGAAACCATTGCGAGGTGTATACGGATCATAAGAGTTTGAAGTATATTTTCACACAGAAGGAGTTGAATCTCAGACAAAGGAGATGGTTGGAGCTCATCAAGGATTATGATATGAAATTGCATTATCACCCCGGAAAGGCTAATGTAGTAGCTGACGCATTAAGCCGTAAGAGTCCATGTCAACACCCTAATGACGGAGAATTACCAAGGGAGTTAGCCGAAAATCTTCGAGAGTTATGTTTAGAAATAGTCCCGAGAGGCTATGTAGCAGCATTGGAGATTCAGTCTACATTGATGGATAAAATCAGAGAAGCCCAAAGGACTGACAAGGAGATTGCTTCTATTAAGGAGAAACTTAGCAAGGGAAAGGCTAAGGGATTTCGTGAGGATGAGCACGATACCTTATGGTTTGAAGACCGTGTTTTACGTGCCCAATGACCCGGAGATCAGGAAGTTGATACTGCAAGAGGCCCATGATTCACCATATTCGATTCACCCAGGAAATACCAAGATGTATTTGGATTTGAAGGATATTTTCTGGTGGACCGGAATGAAGAAGGATATTGCGGAGTACGTAGCAGTTTGTGATGTATGTCAGAGAGTGAAGGCAGAGCATCAGAAGCCAGCAGGATTGCTACAACCATTGCCGATACCCGAATGGAAGTGGGATAAGCTAGGCATGGATTTTATTACAGGATTGCCCAGAACACGTTCAGGCTATGACTCGATTTGGGTTGTAGTCGATCGTTTGACAAAGGTAGCTCATTTCATTCCAGTGAAGACTACCTATACCAGTGCAAAGTTGGCAAAGATATACATGACCAGGATCGTATGTCTGCATGGAGTTCCAAGGAGTATCGTATCAGATAGAGGAACCCAGTTTACCTCAAAGTTCTGGAAGCAGTTGCACGAAACTTTGGGAACCAGGCTAGAATTCAGTACAGCTTTTCATCCACAGACAGATGGACAGACCGAGAGAGTCAATCAGATTTTGGAGGATATGCTGAGAGCTTGTGCGCTAGATTATGGATCTAGTTGGGACGACAATTTGCCATATGCAGAGTTCTCTTACAACAACAGCTATCCAAACCAGTTTAAAGATGGCCCCTTTCGAAGCCTTGTACGGAAGGAGGTGCAGGACACCGTTCGTGGGATGAAGTTGGAGACCGCCAGTTGTTTGGACCTGACTTGATTAAGGAGTCTGAACAGAAGGTGAAATTGATTCGCGATAGGCTCAAGATAGCCCAGTCCAGACAGAAGAGTTATGCAGATTCTAAACGCAAGGAGACAGTTTACGAAGTTGGAGATAGAGCTTATCTTCGAGTATCACCACTTCGGGGAACAAAGCGTTTTGGAGTTAAGGGAAAGTTAGCACCACGATTTGTAGGACCATATCGAGTTTTGGAGCGTATGGGAGAAGTGGCCTACAAGTTGGAATTGCCCGAAGGATTGTCAGGAGTTCATGATGTGTTCCGTTTCTCAGTTGAAGAAGTGCCACGCGGAGATGGCTGACATACCCTTGAGAGACACAGTGCCATTGGAAGCAATCCAGTTGGATAAATTTGACCTATGAGGAGAAACATTAAGATTCTCGAGTTTGCCAGCGAGTCACTCGCAGCAAGGTTATCAAGTTTTGCAAAGTTCAGTGGAGCCACCACACGGAGGATGAAGCCACCTGGGAACGAGAGGAAGATTTGCTCAAGGACCACCCTCACCTATTTTCTAGCCAACCCGAATCTCGAGGGCGAGATTCATCTTAAGGGGGTAGGTTTGTAACATCCCAAATTTTCAATTTGGAATGTTATACATTAGATCATCATTGCATATCATATTTTATTTTGCTTTTGGTTGATCCTAGAAATCTACGCAACTCAAGGACCCACGGAGAGAGTTGGGGATTTCGTTATTTTCATATTTGAGTTTTCTCAAATTTTGAGAATAGGATCATTTGATTTTATTTATTTTATCATCAATTATTTCTATTACAAAAATATGAGAGAGGGAATAAAATGACTTTCCCAAAATAAAGAAATATTGAGGATTTAATAAAAAATCAAATAAGATTTTATTTCGGAGTTTTTCGATATTTTATTTGAATTTAGGAAAAATATGCGTTTTTCAAATTCATTTAGGCCCCAAATAAATGTTCACTTTTTCCGGCTTGATTTTAGAAGGTCGGGGAAAATTTTTTTCGGGATTTTTTGAGTCCGTTTAGTATTTCTTTTTTATTTTTCTTCTGCGCGTAATTATTTTAAAAAAACGCGCACCGACCTAACCGGGCCGTGTCGCCTGGGACTCTGGCCCGGCAGGCTTTATAAGCCGGGGCAGCCCAGCCTCGAGCCAAACTCTAGCCCGCGCCCCTCGAACCCCGTGCCCCCGCCACCCGCACCGCCGCCCGCTGCCTCGCCGATCCGCCGCCCGAGGTCGCCTTGATTTCCGGGCCCCGGTTTTTCTCGGAAAAAACGATCAGTTTTTCGTCGGTTTTCATCGGTTTTTTTAGGTTCCGGTTTTTTATTAGATCGGTTTTATTTCCGGTTTAGTCTAAATAACGAGCGTTCGCTCGTTTGTTCGTTTTAACGAACATATTCGTCGTTTAGATCAGGTTAACGAACGTTCGTTCGTTAATCCGTTCGTCGTTTTTCTTTTTCTCGGATTTTCCGCGATTATTTTCTGATCGTGATTTCTGATCCGATTTTCGTTTTAGTAACTTTTCGCTCGTTTATCGGAATCAGGCGATTCAAGCGCCTCGAGTTTCGTCTCAAAACCCTCTATCCGTTTAACCAACTTAAACAAGTTTTTGCCACTGTAAAAATTGCCTTAGATCCAGATTAGTAGAATGAAGTTGTTTTCTTTTGCCATTTGACTTTCGTTGTTTTGTTCGATTTGATTCTTTTTGCAAACCGGAGTTCTTAAGTTGAATTTTCTGGTTAGTTCTCTTCTTTGACTTTTACCTGTGCATTAGATGAGTACTTATTGTATGCTTGTTTGTTTGTCTATGATAGAATACCCGGAGTGCGCCGCCTGTTACTTCGAATCTCTAGGTTTCGCGGATCATCAGCAAGGCAAGTAACACTTTGATCATACCTCCTACTACCCAGTTTTATTGCATTAGATCAATCCTCAAACATTGCATGATTAGGATCTAATTAAATTGTGGGATGGGAAGTAGTTGAGGTAGTACCTATTACCAGTTTATTATCAAACCTTTGGGAGTTACTTCTACGTTTGCTTGTTATGCCATGCTATGCTAGTAGACGTGGATTGGGTGAGTGATATCCATGACAGATGTGAGATTGTTAATTAATGGTTTATCTAAGGTGGCAACTTAAACACACATCTGGGTGGATTGAGGTACCTGGGTATTCCAGGATTGCCTGTTTTCTTTTGGACCGCCACCCAGGCTCAAAGGGATCATGAGATTATTCATGCTAGAAACTTCTGTGTGCAGCCACAAGCTATTATGGGCTCTAGCATAGTTGACTAAGTCGTGCAAACTCTTACAGTGGTAGACTAGCAGATGTAGGGGATGTAGGTGGTACGGTCTACCCGATCGTAAGGTGCTAGCGCTTCTGAAAGACTATGTCTCGGTCATCCGTCTTCTCAAACACCATGTAGTGCGAGAAACCAAACGGAGGCGATCGAGTCTTGTGGGGAAAAGTGCGCAAACCTCTGCAGAGTGTATAAACTAATCATGATTAGCCGTGTCCCCGGTTATAGACATCTTGAGTATCTAGTACTTGTATTATCATGTGAATCTCAACATGTTACTCTAAAATTAATTTTGCTGGGTTTTGTTTAATGATGTTTAATTGGGATTGAGAATGCTGTCAACCATTCTCAATGTTTAACAACCACCATGATAGTTAAATAAATTTATTCCTTTGTAGTAGGGAAAAATTGGCTTTACGCAAAACTATAACCATAGAGCTTTCCACCAGCCAAAGATGCATATAGAATAGCTGTTTCATTCCATTACTCTCTATGTGTTACATTGCCAAGATATTCCATGTGCTAACCCGTTTTCGGGCTGCAACGTAAATGTTGCAGACTTTTCAGACGACGATTAAGGAGTTTTAGGTCATGGTTCTATACTCAGTGATGCCGTTGGAGTTGATGGACTCACTTATCTTCCAAGCCTTCTGTTGTTATCGTTATTAGATGGCCTTAAGCCATATTTATTGTAATAAGTTCTCTTTTGAGACACCCGATGTAATAAGTGTGTGATTGCTACTCTGTTATAAATCCTTCAAGTACTTGTGTAAGTGCATCTAGTGCCACCCCTAGTTGGTTTTGGAGTATTGACGACAAACCTAGTTGAGGGACTAATGTGTTTGTGAGAATTGCAGGATAACACAGGTAGAAGTCCCTCATTGATTCGGTTTTCCTACCAGAGATGACCCCTAAAAATGTATGAAGACATTGAAGTCAAAGGTGGTATGTGAAGACATTCACATTGAAGACTATGACAAGAGAAGACATCGCATGAAGACTATGGAGCGCGAAGACTTAGATCTTTCGTAGTTCTTTTTCTTCTTTGTTGAGTCATAGGAACCACCGTACTGTTAAGTGGGGTCCAAGAGAACAGTCAGAATGACTGAAGTGATGCTTAACCAAAATCCTATGTCTTCGAGTGAAGACTATGAGAGCGAATCTTGTTCAGAGTTGGACAAGTCAGCTTTGCTTGTAGCCCAAGTAAAGTTGCCGTGTGTGTTTGAAATCTGACCGTTGGAACACGTGTCAGTTCCTTAGTGACCCAGGGTCATTTCGGACAAATCAGGTCGGGTTGCCTAGTGGCTATAAATAGCCCACCCCTACAACCATAAACGGTTGGCTGCTCAGAGTTAGAAGTACGGCTTTTGTCGTTTGAGAGCAACCCACCTCGAAGCCTTTGAGAGAGAATTCCTTGAGAGGATAAAGCCCTAACCACCCAGAGCCAAAGAGTGTTAGGCATCACTTAAGTCTTCTTGTCTGTGTGATCTGAAGACTTATTACACTTGAGGACTGTGAATCCTCCAGCCGGTTAGGCGTCGCGTTCTGAGCATCCAAGAGTCATTGTGGATCGCCGGTGAACGAAGTCTGTGAAGGTTTGGAAGTCTACCTTGAAGACTTACCAGAGTGATTGGGCGAGGACTGGGTGTCCTTAGCTCAAGGGGAATAAGGTGAAGACGAGGTCTTCTGAGTTGAATCTCAGCCTCCCTAACCAGACGTACAGTTGTCACAGCAACTGGAACTGGTCCAACAAATCATTGTCTTCAACGAGTCACTGGTTTCATCCTTCCCTTCCCTTTACTTACTGTTGGTTCTTGTGAAGTCATTGTACGATAGCATCACCATTCGACTTCACTAAGTGATTACATGTACTGATTGGCTTCTCAACATCTTCCTACCTGATCCTTACTGCCTAGCTGCTATTTGTCATTGTGCTTTCACTTCATTGAATACATGACTATGGTTTGCCTAGTGTAGTCTACCTTCCGCTGCATGATAATAGGTTTATTTCTATCGTTTGTCTTCGAAACTTACATGTTTTGAAGACTTTCATAAAAATCGCCTATTCACCCCCCCTCTAGTCGATCACTAGCACTTTCAATTGGTATCAGAGCAAGGTACTCCCTTGTTCTGTGTGATTCGGTTTAACCACCTGGAGTTTTAGCTATGTCGACTGTAGGGATAATTAAAGTCTCCGCTGCGTGCCCCGTCTTCGATGGAACTGAATATCCCTACTGGAAGAATAAGATGCGCATGCATCTTGAAGCCATTGATGTCGACCTATGGTATGTCGTCAAGAACGGCGTTCCCAAGGCTGGAGAAGGTGTCACTGCTGCTGATGTCAAGAAGTTCGTTCAACTGGACTCTACTGCCAAGAATATCATCTGTGGTCATCTGACCAAAGGACAGTATGGCCGCGTGAGTGCTTTGGAAACATCTAAGCTAGTCTGGGACTGGCTCTCCAAGGTCAACGAAGGCGTCTCAACCCAGAGAGATCAGAGAATCAGTGTCCTTCGCAACCTCTTCAACCGCTTCAAGAGAAATGACAATGAGAATGTCCAGCTCACTTTGATCGACTCACTGACATCACAAATGAGCTTCAAGCCCTCGGCGCTACTGAGATCACCAAGCATGAAGTCGTCAAGACACTCCTGAGATCACTTGACAGTTCGTTTGACACCCTAGCCCTGATGATTCAAGAACGTCCTGATTTCAAGACACTCGATCCGTCTGACATACTTGAGAGGCTCAACACACATGAGTTTCAGCTTTCTGAGAAAAGAGACATCTACGGTCCCAACTATGGGCGAACTCGTGCCTTGAAGGCAAAAGCTGTCTCCTCATCTGAAGAAGAATCTGACAGCAGTTCTGATGATCCTGAAGACATTGGAAGGAGCTTGCTATGCTTGTGAAGAAGTTCCAAAAATTCACCAAGAAGAAAGGCTTCAGAAAGTCTTCA
>NC_053028.1:312795109-312825436 GCF_003073215.2 Triticum urartu | reverse complement strand
CACCTATTCGCGGGATTGAGCATCAAATTGACTTAATTCCCGGTGCATCATTACCCAACCGTGCACCATACCGTACCAATCCAGAGGAGACGAAGGAGATTATGCGTCAAGTACAAGAACTGCTCGACAAAGGTTATATACGCGAATCCCTTAGTCCTTGTGCTGTTCCTATCATTTTAGTGCCGAAAAAGGATGGTACGTCACGTATGTGCGTTGATTGTAGAGGCATTAATAATATTACTATTCGTTATCGTCATCCTATTCCTAGGCTAGATGATATGCTTGATGAATTGAGTGGCTCTACAATATTCTCCAAAACTTGGCCTCTATCAGTTGTACTCATATTTGGCTGTGAAACTTGAATTTGATGACATAGTTTGCTGTTGGACTGCAATTTGCTCGACGTCTTCGAATGAGAACAAAGCTGACCCGACAGGGCCTCTGGTATTTATTTATTTATATGAGCAAAAGGGGATACCCCCTGATTTCCGTTAATAGAAATCATTAGATGTTCAAAACACTACGCCCAGCCTACTACACAGGTTTCATTCATTACTAGTTTCAGCAAAGTGCTCATGTCGTAGCCACTGAATACATCACAAGTGCTACATACACTTCAAATAAAGAGACAATCATCCTACAGAGCACATCGATTTTGCCCATTATCTTCACAAGCTCTTTCATCTCCTCATTGCTGTCAAGGCCGTTCAGCAGCTGTTGCTTGGCCATGATCGGAGGAACTGCATCTTTAACCTTCTGCTCTGCATCTTCCTATTCTGTCGTTCCTTCAGTTACTTGTCCAACACCCCAACCTGCTGGTATTGGGATTCCTCGGCTAACCAAATAATCAGCGTAGTTGCATTCCCCCACATCTGCAACTTCCCAGAAATACAAATCACACGAATCTTGCAAAATAATTATTCCTCCACCCGACAGCAGGGACCCACCGGACAGGCCACCAGTATTTTGCGAAAAAAATCGTTTCCCCCTGACTGTTGGGACCCACCAGACGGGCCACCATATTTCATGAAAAAACGTTCCCCCCGCTGTCAGCTCGGACCCACAGGAAGTGCCTCCTTATTACGCACAAAAAATGAATACTCCCCCGGCTAGCTGGGACCCACCTTGGTGGGAGGCTGACTTGTGGGCCTACTAAGTTGATGGGGACAAAGGGCTTTGTCAACTTAGTCAATATGGACGATTCTAGCTCCATTGACCGTACAATGTCCATCCAACGGCCGTAGTGCTTCTTCATCCTCTGGTCTTCTTGCTCCAGCCACCCAAAGCAGCGCCGGTCATGCCGCATGCTCCTGCCTCCCGTGGCCGGCTGTGCTGCCGCGGAGGCCTCACCGCCCCCTACTATTCCCACCGCTGGCCAGGCCCAGCGGCAACGGCAGCCTCACACCGCTGCCGAACCAATGAACCCTCGTACTCCTCTCCGCGCGTGCGCAGGATTCCACTGCCGCGTCTTCCCCGGCTCCCCATCGTCCCCTTCCTAGACCTCGGCGTCGTCCGCCGCCCTGGTGCTCTCGGCGCAGCGTGGTCAACGTGGTCAAGGAACGACTTCCATCGGACGTGGACTGTATGTGGAGAGGCTGACAGCTGGGTCCACGGCGGCAGCAAGGAAGTGCCTCCTTATTACGCGGAAAATAATGATTCCTCCACTTGACAGCAGGGACCCACCGGACGGGCCACCGTATTTTGCGAAAAAACGTTTCCCCCCTGACTGCTGGGACGCACCAGCTACACCTTCGCACGCAAGGAAGTGCCTGACAGTCGGGACCCACCTGGTCAAAGCGTACGTAGCGTTGTCATTCTGGTCGCGAACGTGTATGTACATATATACTCGTGGAAGTAGAGGCGTGCACGTGTCGTAGTAGAGGTGCGCACGTATCATGTACACGTGCGTACAGCGGCCAGGGTGCAAGAAAGAAAATACGGCCACGTATGTGTACATACGGGCGGGGTCTCGAACGCCTACTCACGCATATGTACGGCGAGGGCTCGTGTACATGGCTGGGTTGGAACGGAGAAACAGCGTCGTCGTCGTGTTCATGGGGAGGCAATGGAATGCGTCGTGTTCATCGGGAGGCAACGCGGCTGGGTCGGAACAGAATGCGTGGTCGTGTTCATCGGGAGGGCTTGGACGGAAGATGCAATGGAAACGAGGCCTGGCGTACCGCACAACGGAGGAAACGGACCTCCTACGGTCGAAACGAGGGTCCTGTTGATCGGGAGGGGTGTGGCATACCACAAAACGGAGGAAACGGACCTCCTACGGTCGAAACGGGGGTCCTGTTGATCGGGAGGGGTGTGGCGTACCGCAAAACGGAGGAAACGGACCTCCTATGGTCGAAACGGGGGTCCTGTTGATCGGGAGGGGTGTGGCGTACCGCAAAACGGAGGAAACGGACTTGTGTTGGAGCGCTACGCTCGAAACGGGGGTCCTGTTCATCGGGAGGGGTGTGGCATACTGCAAAACGGGACTCCACGGGATATTGTTCATCTCCACCGTCGACCCCCTCCAGCCTCCACGAGCTACTGTTTATCCACTGTCGACCTCCTCCAGCCTCCACGGGCTCCTGTTCATCCAGCCTCCACCGCGCTCTACTCCACTGGCTACTGTTCAACCATCCCTCCACCGTCTACTGTTCATCCAGCCCTCCACACCATGGGGTCTTGTTCAACCACCCCTCCACGGGCACCCCTCCACCGTCTACTGTTCATCCTGCCCTCCACACCATGGGGTCCTGTTCATCCACCCCTCCACGGGCACCCCTCCACCGTCTACTGTTCATCTAGCCCTCCACCACACCACGGGGTCCTGTTCATCCAGAGGCAATGCCACCGCTCACTGTTCATCCACCCCCCCCAACACTAACCGTTCATCCCATCGATCGACTTCAGTTAGCAGCAGTAGCCAAGGAATCGGTCGATCAGGTTCAGTTAACAGCCATCGATCGATCGCTCGAGTTCAGTAACGCGTAGCCTGCAGTGCAATTGCTCGGGTTCAGTTAGAGCCCAACGCCTCGCTCGGGTTCAGTTAGAGCCAACGCCTCACACACACGCGCGTACGTGTACAAGAGAAACACGCATCGCTCGGCCCTCGACCTCCCACCGTAACCGGGAACTCCCCGAAATTTTCCTCCCCCTCGCTTCTATCACGGTTTTTTCCGTCATGGACGGCCCAAAGAATGTCATGCAGCTGCGTCTCCGGCCCGCCCAGGACGAAAAGCCCATTTTCTGTCATGATTTTTTGTCATAGAAGTAGGAGCCCACCACATCTATGATGATACCGGGTTTTGTCACAATTATTGTCATAGAAGTGTCATATGTATGACAGAAAAAAATTTCGTTCGGCCCAAAATGTCACAGATGTGTCTTTTTTTGTAGTGTTGCTCGATGAAGAGTGGGTTGGTAGAAGTAGTTGGCCTATCCATCATTTGAAGTAAATGTGTGAGTGGAAGAAAGGCAGAACAATAGCAAATGTACCTAGACCGATGTTGAAAATGAATAAAAGATCACTCAATGATGTAACAAGGAAATAACACAATTGGTACCGTATCTCATCAATCTCTCACACCTACACATAGAAAGCTTATGGTGGAGCTCGGTTAGGATGGTGGCACAAAATTTATGCAATTGTTAATGAGACTCAATAATGTTGAAAATGATTCGCAAATTTGCAAATGCAACAAGTAGACCAATAGCAAGATATGGTACACGGAAACACACACACGAATAGATAGGTGGGATCGTGAAACCAAGGAATGAGCAAAATTGTGGAATCCATGAAAATTCTCTTGTTGCACAACGCTAGAGAGACGCTAGCTTGATTGCACAATAGGCAGATACGAAACTTGTGCACAACCAACTAAGCAAAATGCAATGACTTCTATCACAAGTATGCTATATGTATGGTGTTCCAGTGGTATGATCCAGGATGATCGAGTATGAAAATGTTAATGTAGTATGATGCTATGGTTCTTGCATAAAAGCTCTTTGCTTATGTTTTCTTTTTGCTTAAAAGCATGTTTGGCTCTTGCTCTTTTGAGCTCTTTCTTTGGCCTCTATGCAAAACTTCATGAACCAAGATAGCAATTGTGTATATGTTATGACAACCTTGTGACACAAAAGATGATACCGAGATATGTGATACCAATATGATGTGGCATGTATGCTATGCAAACTATGATCACTAATGTGCAAAGTAACATTGCCGGCAATACTCAAAGGCTACTCTCGAAAGGATAGGTATGCAAAATGGGCTATGGGGTTATCAATGTAATGGCAAGGAGTAGACAAAGATGTCGTCGAGGTTACTGTCCTTGCTTACGATTGAAGGTGTTGATGTATACTACACAACCTTCTTCTTCTAGACATTGTTGGGCCTCCAAGTGCAGAGGTTTATAGGACAGTAGCAAATTTCCCTCAAGTGGATGACCTAAGGTTTATCAATCCATGGGAGGCGTAGGATAAAGATGGTCTCTCTCAAACAACCCTGCAACCAAATAACAAAGAGTCTCGTCTGTCCCCAACACACCCAATACAATGGTAAATTGTATAGGTGTACTAGTTCGGCGAAGAGATGGTGATACAAGTGCAATATGGATGGTAGATAAAGGTTTTTGTAATCTAAAAATATAAAAACATCAAGGTAACTAATGATAAAAGTGAGCGTAAACGGTATTGCAATGCCTTGAAACAAGGCCTAGGGTTCATACTTTCACTAGTGCAAGTTCCCTCAACAATAATAACATAATTGGATCATATAACTATCCCTCAACATGCAACAAAGAGTCAGTCCAAAGTCACTAATAGCGGAGAACAAATGAAGAGATTATGGTAGGGTACGAAACCACGTTAAAGTTATTCTTTCCAATCAATTCGTTGGGCTATTCCTATAAGTGTCACAAACAGCCCTAGAGTTCCTACTAGAATAACACCTTAAGACACAAATCAACCAAAACCTAATGTCACCTAGATACTCCAATGTCACCTCAAGTATCCGTGGGTATGATTATACGATATGCATCACACAATCTCAGATTCATCTATTCAACAAACACATAGAACCTCAAAGAGTGTCCCAAAGTTCCTACCAGAGAATCACGATGAAAACGTGTGCCAACCCCTATGCATAGGTTCATGGGCGGAACCCGCAAGTTGATCACCAAAACATACATCAAGTGAATCACGTGTGAGGGAGTCTTGGATTAGGGGGTCTCCGGACAGCCGAACTATATCCTTTGGCCGGAATGTTAGACTATGAAGATACAAGATTGAAGACTTCGTCTCGTGTCTGGATGTCACTCTACTTGGCGTGGAAGGCAAGCTAGGCAATACGGATATGTATATCTCCTCCTTTGTAACCGAACTTGTGTAACCCTAACCCTTTCTGGTGTCTATATAAACCGGAGGGTTTTAGTCCGTAGGACAACATACAATCATACCATAGGCTAGCTTCTAGGGTTTAGCCTCTCCGATCTCGTGGTAGATCAACTCTTGTAATACTCATATCATCAAGAATAAATCAAGCATGACGTAGGGTTTTACCTCCACCAAGAGGGCCCGAACCTGGGTAAAACATCGTGTTCCCTGCCTCCTGTTACCATCCGCCTTAGATGCGCAGTTCGGGACCCCCTACCCGAGATCCGCCGGTTTTGACACCGACATTGGTGCTTTCATTGAGAGTTCCTCTGTGTCGTCGCCTACGATCATCGATAGCGATGAAGTCCAGGGTGAGACTTTTCTCCCCGGACAGATCTTTGTGTTCAGCGGCTTCACACTATGGGCCAACTCGCTTGGCCATCTGGAGCAGATCGAAAGTTACGCCCCCGGCCACCAGCTCAGGTTTGGAAGCTTAAACTTCACGGCCGATATCCGCGGAGACTTGATCTTCGACGGATTCGAGGCTCTGCCTTGTGCGTCACACGGTCACGATGAGTATGATTTAGCTCTACCATCAGACAGTGTTCAGGAGATCGCACCGGCAGCCGCTCTGACCCTCAATTCGGAGCCAGTTGCGCCGTCCATGGATGGGTTGATGGACCCCGCCACGGAGGCCTTACCCTCAGCGGTGATCGAACCGAACGTCGACCTTATCCTGCACGAGAGCCATGTTGTCAGACTGCCGGACCCTTCTCCGGCCACGGACTCCGAACCGCCTGCGCCCATTCCTAGCGAATCCGATTGGGCGCCGATCATGGAGTTTACCTCCGCGGATATTTTTCAGCACTCGCCCTTTGGCAACATACTGAACTCATTAAGGTCTCTCTCCTTGTCAGGAGGATCCTGGCTGAACTATGTCCAACAGGATTGGGATGCGGATGACAAAGAAATTCACTGCCCACCCACCACCCACTTAGTAGCCACTGTCGACGACTTAACCGACATGGTCGACTTCGACTCTGAAGACATCGACGGTATGGACGACGATCCGGGAGACGAAAAGGAACCACTGCCCACAGGGCACTAGACAACCACCTCATCATACGATATATACATGGTGGACACACCCAAAGAAGGCAATGGCGACGAGACAGCGGAGGAGGACCCCTCCAAGAAGCAACCCAAGCGCCGACGTCAGCGGCGCCGCTCTAAGTCCCCACAAAGAAAAAGTGGTGATACCGGCACAGGGGATAACAACACTCCGGATAGTGCCGAAGATGGCAACAATCCCCTCCAGCACGATCTAAAACAGGAGGATGGAAAGGCCAGCCCTCTAGAGAGAGCGGCAGATGGAGAGGCGGAGGATGATAATTACGTGCCCCCCTCCGAAGACGAGGCAAGCCTCGATGATGCCGAATTCGTCGTGCCAGAGGATCCCGTCAAACAAGAGCACTTCAAGCGCCGGCTTACAGCCACGGCAAATAGCCTTAAGAAAAAGCAGCAGCAGCTTCAAGCTGATCAAGATCTGCTAGCTAACAGATGGACTGAAGTCCTCGCGGCCGAGGAATATAAACTCGAACGCCGCTCCAAGAGTTACCCAAAATTCAGGTTGCTACCCCAACTGGAGGAAGAAGCGTATGACGCGGCTGATCGGCCATCTCGTGGCCGCGATAGAGAGGCATTCCAGCCAATAGCTCAGCCTGCACCCCGACACCATTCAAATAAAAACGCATGGGGAAATACGCCAGACCTGCGAGATGTATTGGAGGACAAAGCAAAACATGCAAGATCGATCTACGGATCACGAGGGCGAGCCACTATGCAAGACGAC
Source organism: Triticum urartu (assembly GCF_003073215.2). Lineage (NCBI taxonomy): Eukaryota > Viridiplantae > Streptophyta > Magnoliopsida > Poales > Poaceae > Triticum > Triticum urartu. The sequence continues at coordinate 312,818,214 of NC_053028.1, read as the reverse complement.
AAACGTCACGCCGGATACAGTAAAAGTAAATCCGGCCAGGCCGAACACAGCGGGCAAGACTCATTGGAGCTGCGTCGCGATATAGCCCAGTACAGAGGTGCCGCACACCCCTTATGCTTCACAGATGAAGTAATGGATCATCAAATCCCAGAGGGTTTCAAACCCGTAAATATAGAATCATACGACGGCATGATAGATCCTGCGGTATGGATCGAGGATTTCATCCTGCACATCCACATGGCCCGCGGTGATGACCTACACGCAATCAAATACCTCCCACTCAAACTCAAAGGACAAGCTCGGCATTGCCTCAATAGCTTGCCAGCAGAGTCCATTGTCTGTTGGGAAGATCTGGAAGCCGCATTCCTCGACAACTTTCAAGGCACTTATGTGCGACCACCAGATGTCGATGACTTGAGCCACATAATTCAGCAGCCAGAGGAATCGGCCAGGAAATTCTGGACACGGTTCCTAACAAAGAAAAATCAAATCGTCGACTGTCCGGATGCAGAGGCCTTAGTAGCTTTTAAGCACAACATCCACTACGAGTGGCTAGCCGGGCACCTTGGTCAGGAAAAGCCGAAATCTATGGCAGCCCTCACGACACTCATGACCCGCTTTTGTGTGGGAGAAGACAGCTGGCAATAATAACATATCAAAGAACCATGGTACTTTGGATACCAAGGACGGCAATAGCAGGTCACATCGCAACAAACATAAGCGCCGCATTAACAGCGATAATACCGAGGATACGGAAGTCAATGCCGGATTCAAAGGCTCTAAACCCGGTCAGCGGAAAAGGCCATTTAAAAGAAGCACTCCGAGCCTGTCCAGTTTGGACCGTATACTCGATCGCTCGTGTCAAATACACGGCACCCCCGACAAGCCGGCCAACCACACCAATAGGGATTGTTGGGTATTCAAGTAGGCCGACAAGTTAAATGCCGAAAACAAAGATAAGGGGCCACATAGCGATGACGAGGAAGAGCCCCAACAGCTGAACACCAGAGGACAGAATAGGTTCCCCCCCACAAGTGCGGACGGTGAACATGATATACGCATCCCACATCCCCAAGAGGGAGCGGAAGCGTGCGCTCAGGGACGTATATGCGTTGGAGCCAGTCGCCCCAAAGTTCAACCCATGGTCCTCCTGTCCGATCACCTTCGATCGCAGGGACCACCTCACTAGTATCCGTCATGGCGGATTTGCCGCACTGGTCCTAGACCCAATCATTGACGGATTTCACCTCACTCGAGTCCTGATGGATGGCGGCAGCAGCCTGAACCTGCTTTATCAGGACACAGTGCACAAAATGGGTATAGACCCCTCAAGGATCAAACCCACGAAAATGACCTTTAAAGGCGTCATACCAGGTGTAGAGGCCAATTGCACAGGCTCAGTCACACTGGAAGTGGTCTTCGGATCCCCGGATAACTTCCGAAGCGAAGAGTTAATCTTTGATATAGTCCCGTTACGTAGTGGCTATCATGCACTGCTCGGGCGAACCGCATTTGCGAGATTCAATGTGGTACCGCATTATGCATACCTCAAGCTCAAGATGCCAGGACCTCGGGGGGTCATCACAGTTAATGGAAACACAGAGCGCTCTCTCCACACGGAGGAGCACACTATGGCCCTCACAGCAGAAGCGCAAAGCAGCCTCTCAAGGCAACCCACCAGTTCGGCGTTTCAAGACCCGGACACCTTCAAGCACGCTCGGAGTAATCGACAACTAGACCGCCTGGCACGTTCTGAGCTCCCGTAGCAATGCGGCCCCCACCCCAGTCCCAGCCAAACGGCGAAATCCGTGCCACGCGTACATAATTACACATTAAAAATACCATGGGCACATGTGGGGAGGGGGGCGCAACTACGGCACGCCCCAAGACGCGGCTTAAACCGCACTAGGGGCTTCCCGCTTTGTTATCTTTCTCTTTTCAGGACTTTAATCTCTGGAAACCCTGACCGGCAGCATGATTGCCGAACACATGATGCAGCAACCAAGGAGGCAGAACGCTACGTCACACCACGGAATTCCCAGGTGGATTACGATAACGAGTGAAATATTTGCTTTAATACTATTCCTCAGCTTGCCCTTGGAAGGGACATGTCAAACAGTCCTAATTTATGCTTATTGCACTGCATGTATCATTCTGCTTTAACACACCTTTTTGAATAAACAATGCATAGCGTTAAGACTATTATTGCATTCTTCCTTTTTTATATATATGTGTTCATTAATGACACCTTGCAACCGTACACTCTGGTACGGACAATACGCTAGGGGCTTACGCATACCCCATAATACGGCGTGAGAAGTCCGAACACTTTCAACAGTGCGGCACCCCGAACTTATAGCATTATATGCATCAGCTCCGAATCATGTGTTTGGTCAATAGTTGGGTTCGCCCGGCTCCTATGTTTTGGTACCTTACGTTTCGCCCTATCGGCTAAGGTAGAACTAGGAGAACTACTGCTATTGTGCCCCGGTTCTGCTGGGTTAAGCACCTTAGTAGAGAAAGCTAAAAGTGACTGTCATGATAAGGCGAGAGACTGGTCGCTGTTCGAGAGGTTTTCGAGTCCCTAAAGACTTATGCCACTTAGAGCGAGGAGTCGGTCCTGTCCAGCTTAAAGGCGTGTATCGCGCCCCGAATTCGGCCTTCCGAATACCGGGGGCTTCGCCGAAATTTAAAATTATAGAATTCTATGGCTAAGTGAGAGTGATAAAGCATTATTAGTCCGGTTGCCTTGTTCGTTGTGCTGAGCACCTCCCTCGAAGGACCCAAAAATGGGAACAAGAGTGCTCAGGTTTATCCCGAACACCCCAGCACTCGTGGCATGGGGGTTTAAGCCGAGGACTAGCCATCTCTCAGATTGGATAAGCAGCCAAATAGAAGGTAATATTTTAAAATCAAACAAGCGTTGCATAGAGCATATGAACAAGTTTTCATAACTACGGGATTACACGAGCACATTTACTCGAATATTATATCTTTCGTACATTCGTCCACTACAAGATGGACACCCTCATAATACATTTCGGGGGTGCGATGCTCCTTGCCCTGCGGCGGCCCCTCCTTCACCAGCTTCACAGCGTCCATCTTGGCCCAGTGCACCTTCGCACGGGCGAAAGCCCGGCGTGCACCCTCGATGCAGACGGATCGCTTGATAACTTCCAGCCGTGGGCAGGCCTCTATAATTCGCCTCACCAAGCCAAAGTAGCTGTTGGGAAGGGCGTCGCCAGGCCACATCCGGACTATGAAGCCCTTCATGGCCTGTTCGGCCGCCTTGTGTAGCTCGACCAGCTGCTTCAGCTGGTCGCTCATAGGCACCAGGTGTTCGGCCCCAGTATACTGGGACCAGAACAGCTTCTCCGTTGAGCTTCCCTCCTCGGCCTGGTAAAACTGTGCGGCATCTGACACGCTGCGGGGCAAATCTATGAATGTTCCTGGAGAGCTCCGGATTCGGGTAAGTAATAGGTAATTTACTTCCACATGCTTGCTTTGCATATAGAATGCCTTGCCCGCCACTATTTTCTTCATCGCATCAATCTCCTGGAGGGCCTTTTGGGTTCAGCCTTGGCATTCTTCGCGCTCTCAAGGGCCGCGGCAAGCTCAGACTCTCGCGTCTTTGAGTCAAGCTCCAACGCCTCGTGCTTCGTCACGAGAGCTTGGAGCTCTTGCTGCACCTCGCCCACCCGAGCCTCTTGCCTTTCCCGCTCAGTGCGCTCCTTGGCCGCTTTGTTTTCAGCCTCGGATAGCGCTTGCTTCAGGGCTGCCACCTCGGTCGTGGCCCCTGGCAAATTTACGATGATCCTGTCATTTTGCAATCGCATTCTTTTTATACATATCCATAGACTAGTTATTACATACCTTTGTTTTCCTCGAGCTGCCTCTTGGCAAGGCCGAGCTCATCCCTGGACCCTTTAAGGTCCTGCCTTAGCGAGGCAACCTCCGCAGTCAGTGCGGCAGAGGCCAGCAGTGAAGCCTGCATACGCATATTGACATACTTATATTAGACTCCTGCGATATTGTTTGATCATCTGTTTGGCTTTTCTTTTTGAACACCGAACAGAGCATCAGGGGCTACTGTCTATGCGGTAATATTTTTCCTATATTTCAAAAACTTACCTCAAAGCCTGTTAGAAGGCTGGCACAGGCTTCAGTCAATCCGCTCTTGGCGGATTGAACCTTCTGGACCACCGCACTCATAATAGTGCGGTGCTCTTCGTCGATGGAAGCGCTGCGAAGCGCTCCCAGCAGATTGTCCGGTGCCTCTGGTTGGACAGAGGTCACCGGCACAGGCGTCTTGCCCCTTTTGGAAGGAGGCCTCCTGGCTAAGTCCGGAACCATTGGAGGTTCCGGCGCGGTGTTCGGCTGAGGGCCAAACTCGGAGCCCTCAGGGGCTTTGTTCCCTCTGCTCCCGGAATCCGGAAGGTCGCCTTGAGGCGCCTCCGGGACTGTCTCCCCTCGACCTGGCGCCTCTTGAGACAACACCTCGGCGTTGTCTGTAGGGCAAGGTGAGGTGGCGGTCGGAAGTGGATCGCTGTCCATATCCGACGAGCCTAGGGAGCCATCCGAAGATACGTCGATACGGGCTCGCGACGGTCTGCATAATTACAATTCGGCATTAGGAGAAGCAGTGCGACAAAGGAATGCTATGAGTTACTCTGGTATCCGAATACTTACGACTTCGCCAGGGGCTTGGCCCTGAGCAGCCACTCGTGTGCGCCTTCGGCGGCGGTGGTGGAACTGTCCGGAAGGAGAGTCCTTCCCTTCTTGGACCCTTCGGCCTCCCAAGTTGGGGCAGCCTTCCTTTTCTTGTCTCCCCCGACTGGAGGGGGAGTGTCTTCATCTTCCTCCTCGTCTTCATGGGAGGAGTGCGCTGAGGAGTCATCGGACGATGAGTCCGATACCACCTAGCGCCGAGAACTCTTTCGGGTTCCCTTGGCCTTCTTGGTCTTCTCCGGCACCTTGTAAGGAGCCGGAGTCAGCATCTCCGTCAGGAGAGCGTCTGCAGTGTCTTCGGGCAAAGGGGCCGGACAGTTAATCTGCCCCGACGTTTCCACCCAGTCCTGTCAAAGGTATGGGAGCTTAGATCCCGCATAGAGTCAAACTATGAAAAACGAGTATCCTGTAAGAGGTAAAAACAGCTTACCACGCTGGCTGGCGCTTTGCGCAGAATCTGTGATCCTCGATAGTGGGAGGGGGAACCTCGGCGCCCTTGAATAGCACCTTCCAGGCATCCTCGTGTGTTGTGTCGAAGAGCCTGTTCAGAGTTTGGTGCTGGGCCAGGTCGAACTCCAACAAGTTGAAAGCCCGTCGTTGACATGGGAGGATCCGGCGGATGAGCATGACCTGGACTACATTGACAAGTTTGAGCTTCTTGCTCACCATGTTTTTGATACATGTTTGGAGTCCAGTCAGCTATCCCGAACTACCCCAGGACAGGCCCTTCTCTTGCCAGGAGGTGAGCCGTGTGGGGATGCCAGATGGGAATTCGGGGGCCGCTGCCCATTCGGGGTCACGCGGCTCGGTGATATAGAACCACCCCGATTGCCACCCCTTTATGGTCTCCACGAAGGAGCCCTCGAGCCATGTGACGTTGGGCATGTTGCCCAACATGGCGCCTCCGCACTCCGCTTGGCGGCCGCTCACTACCTTTGGCTTGACATTGAAGGTCTTCAGCCATAAGCCAAAGTGGGGCTTGATGCGGAGAAGGCCTCGCACACGACGATAAACGCCGAGATATTGAGGATGAAGTTCGGGGCCAGATCATGGAAATCTAGGCCATAGTAGAACATGAGCTCCCGGACGAATGGGTGGAGAGGGAATCCCAGTCCGCGGAGGAAATGGGTAAGGAACACTACCCTCTCATGGGCCCTGGGGTGGGGATGAGCTGCCCCTCATCTGGGAGCCGGTGTGCGATGTCGTCGGGCAGGTATCCGGCTCTCCTCAGCTTCTTGATGTGTCCCTCCATGACGGAGGAGACCATCCACCTGCCTCCCACTCCGGACATGGTTGGAGAGGGTTGAGGTGGGAAGTGCAGACTTGGGCGCTGGAGCTCGAGTGTGCGAAAATGGATGAGCAAAGGAGGAAGAAGGCGTGGATGAAAAGGTTAAACCTTGTCCCTTTATAAGGGCGGACGAAACTACGCGTCCCCACTAGCCTGGTAAAACTCACTTATCCCCCAAGCGCCGTAATCGATGGCGCAGTTGGGTTACCCATGCCCATATTAATGAGAATCCTGTAATAAGGGGGACACGATCTTTGCTTTGACAAGACATGTCAAAAAACTTCCTCGCGTTATGTGCGGGGCTAGTTAAAGGAAACAGTTCGAATAATTACCGGGCCATGGCATAATGTCGTGTTGCCGAAACAAGTCAGCAAATTAGATTTGTGGAAATATTATTCTCTCTACGATGGTATGTGGAACTTATTTTGCAGGGTCGGACACTATCCTTGTATTCAAATTCTTCTGTGGTGTATTCGGAGGAGGAACCCGCCTTGCAATGCCGAAGACAATACTGCGCGCCGGACTCGTCGTCATTGAAGCCTGGTTCAGGGGCTATTGAGGGAGTCCTGGATTATGGGGTCTCCGGACAGCCGGACTATATCCTTTGGCCGGACTATTAGACTATGAAGATACAAGATTGAAAAATTCGTCGCGTGTCCCGATGGGACTCTACTTGGCGTGGAAGGCAAGCTAGGCAATACGGATATGTATATCTCCTCCTTTGTAACCGACCTTGTGTAACTCTAGCCCTTTCCGGTGTCTATATAAACCGGAGGGTTTTAGTCCGTAGGACAACATACAATCATACCATAGGCTAGCTTCTAGGGTTTAGCCTCTCCGATCTCGTGGTAGATCAACTCTTGTAATACTCATATCATCAAGAATAAATCAAGAAGGACGTAGGGTTTTACCTCCATCAAGAGGGCCCGAACCTGGGTAAAACATCGTGTTCCCTGCCTCCTGTTACCATCTGCCTTAGACGCACAGTTCGGGACCCCCTACCCGAGATCCGCCAGTTTTGACACCGACAACGTGGTATCCCATTGTCACCATAGATATGCACGACAAGACATACATCAAGTGTTCTCAAATCATTAAAGACTCAATCCGATAAGATAACTTCAAAGGGGAAACTCAATCCATTACAAGAAAGTAGAGGGGGGAAGAAACATCATAGGATCCAAATATACTAGCAAAGCTCATGATACATCAAGATCGTATCACCTAAAGAACACGAGAGAGAGAGAGAGATCAAACACATAGCTACTGGTACATACCCTCAGCCCCGCGGGAGAACTACTCCCTCCTCGTCATGGAGAGCACCGGGATGATGAAGATGGCCACCGGAGAGGGATTCCCCATCTGGCAGGGTGCCGGAACGGGTCTAGATTGGCTTTCGGTGGCTACGGAGGCTTCTGGCGGCAGAACTCCCGATCTATTGTGCTCTCGGATGTTTTTAGGGTATATGGAGATATATAGGCGGAATAAGTACATCAGGGGGCCACGAGGGGCCCCCGAGGGTGGAGGGCGCGCCATAGGGGGGTGGGCGCGCCCCCTGCCTCGTGGCTTCCTCGTAGATCCCTTGACGTGCACTCCAAGTCTTCTGGGCTTCTTTTGATCCAAAAATAAGTTCTGTGAAGTTTCAGGTCAATTGGACTCCATTTGGTTTTCCTTTTCTGCGATATTCTAAAACAAGGTAAAAACAGAAACTGGCACTGGGCTCTAGGTTAATAGGTTAGTCCCAAAAATGATATAAAAGTCTATAATAAAGCCCATAAACATCCGAAATAGTAGATAATATAGCATGGAGCAATCAAAAATTATAGATACATTGGAGACATATCAGCATCCCCAAGCTTAATTCCTGCTCGTCCTCGAGTAGGTAAATGATAAAAACAGAATTTTTGATGCGGAGTGCTACTTGGCATAATTTCAATGTAATTCTTCTTAATTGTGGCATGAATATTCATATCCGAAAGATTCAAGATAAAAGTTCATATTGACATAAAAATAATAATACTTCAAGCATACTAACTAAGCAATTATGTCTTCTCAAAATAACATGGCCAAAGAAAGTTCATCCCTACAAAATCATATAGTTTAGTCATGCTCCATTTTCGTCACACAAGAATGCTCTCATCATGCACAACCCTGATGACAAGCCAAGCAATTGTTTCATACTTTAGTAATCTCAAACTCATAAACCTTCACGCAATACATGAGCGCGAGCCATGGATATAGCACTATGGGTGGAATAGAATATAACGAGGGGGGTTATGTGGAGAAGACAAAAAGGAGAAAATCTCACATCAATAGGGCGAATCAATGGGCTATGGAGAATCCCATCGATTGATGTTAATGCAAGGAGTAGGGATTGCCATGCAACGGATGCACTAGAGCTATAAATGTATGAAAGCTCAAGAAAAGAAACTAAGCGGGTGTGCATTCAACTTGCTTGCTCACGAAGACCTAGGGCACATGAGGAGGCCCATTGTTGGAATATACAAGCCAAGTTCTATAATGAAAAATTCCCACTAGTATATGAAAGTGACTAAACAAGAGACTCTCTATCATGAGGATTATGGTGCTACTTTGAAGCACAAGTGTGGCAAAGGATAGTAGCATTGTCCCTTCTCTCTTTTTCTCTCATTTTTTTGGGCCTTCTCTTTTTTTATGGCCTTTCTCTTTTTTATGGCCTTTCTCTTTTTTTGGGCCTTCTCTTTTTTATGGCCATTCTCTTTTTATTTATTTATTTCCTCACTTGGGACAATGCTCTAGAAAATGATGATCATCACACTTCTATTTATTTACAACTCAATGATTACAACTCGATACTAGAACAAAGTGTGACTCTATATGAATGTCTCCAGCGATGTACCGGGATTGCGATGAATCAAGAGTGACATGTATGAAAAATTATGAACGGTGGCTTCGCCACAGATACGATGTCAACTACATGATCATGCAAAGCAATATGACAATGATGATGCGTGTCATAATAAATGGAATGGTGGAAAGTTGTATGGCAATATATCTCGGAATGGCTATGGAAATGCCATAATAGGTAGGTATGGTGGCTGTTTTGAGGAATATATAAGGAGGTTTATGTGTGAAAGAGCGTATCATATCACGGGGTTTGGATGCACCGGTGAAGATTGCACCAACACTCAATATGAGAAAGGGCAATGCACGGTACCGAAGAGGCTAGCAATGATGGAAGAGTGAGAGTGCGTATAATCCATGGACTCAACATTAGTCATAAATAACTCACATACTTATTGCAAAAATCTACAAGTCTTCAAAAACCTCGGCACTACGCGCATGCTCCTAGGGGGATAGATTGGTAGGAAAAGACCATCGCTCGTCCCCGACCGCCACTCATAAGGAGGACAATCAAATAACACCTCATGTTTCAAATTTGTTACACAATGTTTACCATACGTGCATGCTACGGGACATGCAAACTTCAACACAAGCATTTCTCAAATTCACAACTACTCAACTAGCACGACTTTGATATTATTACCTCCATATCTCAAAACAATCACCAAGCATCAAACTTCTCTTAGTATTCAATTCTCTATATGAGAGTTTTTACTATTCTTGGATGCCTACCATATTAGGATTATTTAAGAAAATTACCATGCTATTTAAGACTCTCAAAATGATATAAGTGAAGCACGAGAATTCATCTATTTCTACAAAATAAAACCACCACCGTGCTTTAAAAGGATATAAGTGAAGATCAATGAGTAGTCGAATAATTATGCAACTATGTGAAGACTCTCTAACATTTAATAATTTCAGATCTTGGTATTTTATTCAAACAGCTAGCAAAACAAAAGGATATAAAATGACGCTCCAAGCAAAAAACATATCATGTGGCGAATAAAAATATAGCTCCAAGTAAAGTTACCGATGAACGAAGACGAAAGAGGGGATGCCCACTACAAGAAATATGTCAACTTATGACCTTCTATCAGTGACCCTCGAAGAATTGGTCATAAATTTATGACCATTTTAGACCAATTGGTCAAAAGCTGTTCAGGGGGCTCCAAACCCTAAACCATTGCGACCATTTTGGTCAGAAAGGTCGTAATTTCCTTACACGAAATGGTCACAAAGCAAACAGTGCTAGTCCGCTGCCTTATTTCTAGTTGTTAATGACCAATATAGATGGTCATAGCCTTGTAGATTGTGGTGGGTTGTGATGACTAGGCGCCATCTCATCAGTTTTGCCTATGTGTCATGTCCATGTGGCAGTTTTTGCCCTAGGTTGTGAAGCAACCTATATTTCTATCATTCCCAAAATTCCCAAAAAAATCTCATAAATTCTTTGGGGCATATCTTCATCAAATATGTAAAAATCCTTCCTTGCCTAGTTCAAAACTAATTCAACAATATTCATTTTCCTATTCTGTTCACAACAACACTTTATGAAGGAAGTGCTATTTATATATTCTTGGTTGCCCTCGGAATTTTTGGGCACTCTTTCCTATCCAAATCATTACCGCATGACAAAATTCAGCTCCATTTGCCTAGCAAATCTTCCTCGGCAAATTTCCAAAGTTTTTGTCCACCTAGAAGCATTGTGAAGGAAGTACCTTTTTTATATCTCTAAATGACATGAAATTTATACAGTTCCTTCATATGCCCAAATTATCACCCTCCTCCAAATTGCAGCTCAGCCAAATCATCTATGTGAGCCCAGGTTAAATTTATATTTTATGGCCAAATTGGCACGTTGCAAAGCAAGTGTTATATAGACCCCTCTTATTACCCTCAAAATTTTCGGGCACTCTTCCATACCCAAATCATTGCCACATAATAATATTCAGCTCAATTTTCCTAGTAAATCTTTCTCGGGAAATTTCCAAAGTTTCTACCTCGAGAGAAGCTTTGTGAAGTAAGTACTAGCTAGGCTTACCCAAATGATCTGAAAATTTACCAGCGCATGACCATACCTAAGTAACTTACCTACACCAATTTTGAGCTCATTTCATTCATCCAATCTCTCTCACTAGTTTTCCCAAGTTATTGTCCATAGAAAAGCATTGTGAAGGAAGTACCACTTTGGCATGTCCAAATAGTATCCATTTTCTACAGTGCTTTCCTATGCCCAAATAACCATCCTCCACCAAATGCCAGCTCAATCCATTTATTATTTTGAGCCGAGCTTCAACATTCGTAGTCATGTCCAGTGTGGTAGTTTGCAAAGCAAGTACCACCTAGGCTCCTCCTTTTGAGCTGAAAATTTGTGAAGATGGTCTCCTTAGTAACCGATCATCCTTAGCCAAAACTCACGCCCATTAGCCATGTACATTTCTCGTACCGCTAATCAAACACATGGCTGCTAATTCATGTTTGAGCATCGATCGGTCTCCTCGTGAGAATCTTATGTTGTAATTTTCTTCCTAGAAACTACCTGGGGAGTGCCCAACCCACTAGACATGCCTAGGCCGCCCAGAACACATGGCAACACCACGGTCACGCGGTGACCACGCGGCGGGCATGCGAGTTTACGCGCTCTAGAGTTGGGGCCCTCGGCCACCACCCAAACCTCGACGTATCACCACCAAACCATGTATTTATGATTAAATAGGTACTTATGTAACTAGAAATGATTTTTGGAAAAAATAAATAGCAAACTATGAGGCAGCTGCAGTTCAAATTTGACCCGCTTCCAACTGAATCGGCGGAAATTTGTCTTTTTCACGAGAGGTGGATAAAAACATTTTACACCCAATCATCTTGTCAATTGTACATTAAATATGTCCTAGTATTTTAGAAAAATGATTTGGTCAAATTTTGCAACAATTATTTGGTAGGTCCTTCACAAAAAAACCTCCTTTTAGGCACTCAAAAATGAAAAATGGTTTTTTCGTCCAAAGAAAATGAAAACTTACTTAGGCAACATTGTTTGCCATTCCAATATGCACCCTTGTGCACAATATGAGATCATTTGAACAAACTATGCCATGGATGTGGCCATAAGATTGATCATTTGGCTTGAAAGCCATTGATCTCCACACGTGATAGCTCGTTTCTGAGAACACTTTTTTAAAATAATTGCCGTATTACAAGTTTGTTATTTTTCCTAGGAACTTGGCCACATATAATGACACAATGCGAAGGTTTCCCAATTTTTTGATTTTTTTGAATTTTTTATGCCCGTCTCAAAATGCGGTTAAAACAGCGGGAATGACCGTTCCTGGCTAGTGGTTGAATCTTGGAACTTTTTTGGTGTTTCTATGATTAAATAGATACTTATGTACCTAGAAATGATTTTTGAAAAAAATAAAGAGCAAACTACAACGTAGCTACAGTTCAAATTTGACCCGCTTCCAACTGAATCGGCGGAAATTTGTCTTTTTCATGAGAGGTGGATCAAAACTTTTTACACCCAACCATTTGGTCAATTGTGCATTAAATATGGACTAGTATTTTAGAAAAATGATTTGGTCAAATTTTGCAACAATTATTTGGTAGGTCCTTCACAAAAAAACCTCCTTTTGGGCACTCAAAAAATGGAAAATGGTTTTTTCGTCCAAAGAAAGTGACAACTTCCTTAGGCAACATTGTTTGCCATTCCAATATGCACCCTTGTGCACAATATGAGATCATTTGAACAAACTATGCCATGGATGTGGCCATAAGATTGATCATTTGGCTTGAAAGCCATTGATCTCCACACATGATAGCTTGTTTCTGAGAACACTTTTTTATAATAATTACCGTATTACAAGTTTGTTATTTTTCCTAGGAACTTGGCCACATATGATGACACAATGCGTAGGTTTCCCAATTTTTTGATTTTTTTGAATTTTTTATGCCCGTTTCAAAATACGGTCAAAACGGCGGGAATGACCATTCCTAGCAAGTGGTTGAATCTTGAATTTTTTGGTGTTTCTCTAATTAAATAGATACTTATGTACCTAGAAATGATTTTTGGAAAAAATAAATAGCAAACTATGAGGCACCTGCAGTTCAAATTTGACCCGCTTCAAGCTGAATCGACGAAAATTTGTCTTTTTCACGAGAGGTGGATCAAAACTTTTTACACCCAACCATTTTGTCAATTATGCATTAAATATGTCCTAGTATTTTAGAAAAATGATTTGGTCCAATTTTGCAACAATTATTTTGGAGGTCCTTCACAAAAAAACCTCCTTTTGGGCACTTGGAAAATGGAAAATTAATTTTCCATGCAAAGAAAGTGAAAACTCCCTTAGGCAACATTGTTTGGAATTCCAATATGCACCCTTGTGCACAATATGAGATCATTTGAACAAACTATGCCATGAATGTGGCCATAAGATTGATCATTTGGCTTGAAAGCCATGAATCTTCACTCATGACAGCTAATTTCTGAGAACACTTTTCTAAAATAATTTCCGCATTACAAGTTTATTATTTTTCCTGGAAACTTGGTCACATATAATGACACAATGCGAAGGTTTTCCAATTTTTTGATTTTTTTTTTGAATTTGTTATGCCTGTTTCAAAATACGGTCAAAACGGCAGGCATGACCGTTCCTAGCTAGAGGTTGAATCTTGGAAAACTTTTGATTTTTCTCAGATTAAATAGATACTTAGGTACCTAGAAATGATTTTTGAAAAAAATAAAGAGCAAACTATAAGGCAACTGTAGTTCAAATTTAACCTGCTTCCTCCTGAATCGGCAGAAATTTGTCTTTTTCACGAGAGGTGGGTAAAAGCTTTTCACACCCAACCATTTTGTCAATTGTGAATTAAATATGTACTACTATTTTATAAAATTAATTTGGTACAATTTTGCAACAACTATTTGGTAGGTCCTTCACAAAAAAAGCTCATTTCAGGCACCCAAAAAATGGAAAATGATTTTTTCGTGCAAAGAAAATGAAAACTTCCTTAGGCAACATTGTTTGTTATTCCAATATGCACCCTTGTGCACAATATGAGATCATTTGAACAAACTATGCCATATATGTGGCCATAAGATTGAGCACTTGGGTTGAAAGCCATGAATCTTCATACATGATAGCTCATTTCTGAGAACATTTTTTTAAAATAATTGCCGTATTACAATTTTATTATTTTTCCTGGTAACTTGGTCACATATAATGACACAATGCGAAGGTTTTCCATTTTTTTGAATTTTTATGTCCGTTTCAAAATACGGTCAAAACGGCGGGCATGACCGTTCCTTGCTAGTGGTTGAATCTTGGAAAACTTTTGATTTTTCTCTGATTAAATATATACTTATGTACCTAGAAATGATTTTTGGAAAAAATAAAGAGCAAACTATAAGGTTGCTGGAGTTCAAATTTAACTCGCTTCCTACTGAATCGGCAGAAATTTGTCTTTTTCACGAGAGGTGGATAAAAGCTTTTCACACCCAACCATTTTGTCAATTGTGAATTAAATATGTACTAATATTTAATAAAATTGATTTGGTACAATTTGGTAACAACTATTTGGTAGGTCCTTCACAAAAAAGCTCATTTGAGGCACTCGAAAAATGGAAAATGGTTTTTTTGCCAAAAATCTCATTTCTCACGACACCTTTTAAAATATATTTATCTTTTTTCATGTTTGTTATTTTTTCTGAAAACCTGTTCACATTTTGGTGACATAATGAGAAGGTTTTCTATTTTCTTTTTGAATTTCTCAGGTCATAAAATAGCTGACATGATTTTAACACATTATTTTTAGGCAACTATGACCTATTTAGATGGTCATAACATCATACTGCATTCTGATTGGTTCCTAGACGTCTCACGCGGATCGTGCATCATACGCCGTCGGATGCTCGAGGATCCAACGGTCGTCCTCAACCCTTCCACACCAACCCCAAAACCCTAGCTGGTCATTTTCCATCCACCCCCCGCCTCCTTTCACTCCTCGCTGTCTTGCCCGATGGAGAGAGAGCGAGAGCTGGTCATTTCTCCTCGCTGCCTCCTCCCTTCCAGATCGCTGCCACCACCTCCCTCCAGCGGAGCTCGCCGCCGTCCATGGCAACCCCCACGCCCTACTCCTCTCCCCCTCCCCTTCACCCACCCAACCAAACCAACCAGCCCACCGGGCACCCCTTCCTCCTCCAAGAAAAGCAAATCCGCGCCCTCTCCCCTCGGATCCATGGCGCTGCTCAGCGGCGGCGTGGGTGGCCCGACGGGCGCGCGTGGTCGCTCCGACACTGACGGCGGCGGTGTGGGCGTGCCAGATGGTTGTGGGTCGCCCCAGGGAGATCCGGCGCGCGCGGCGAGATTCACCTCTTCCTCTCTCCACCTCAAGCACCAGATCCACTCGGGCAGCAGCTCAGGCCATCGTCAGATCCACTCCTCTCATCCTCCTCCTCCTCTTCTCCTTCAATCTCCCCCTCCCTCGCACCCCCGTCTCTGTCTCTGCAGGTAGTACAGGAGGAACGGCAACCAGCGACGGGATGAAGCTGCAGGATCTGCTGCAGGATCCACCACAGCGACGGGATGAACCAGCGATGGGATGAAGCTGCAGGTAGTACAGGCCATGGCGACCCACCACAATCTTCAAGACCTCGACGGCTCTCTGTTGAAGGATCCGCTCCGAGCCCCTCAAGCCGCCCATCTTCAAGGTGATTGTCCACCCGCCGCACTCCATCCATCTTCTTGTTGTTTAATTTTATTTTCCCCGGATGGATTCCTGAGAGTAGAGTATACATCAGATGTGGCTGTAGCTGCTCCTCTCACTAGGCTGTAGGCTGCTGTAGCACGTACTACTGCACATGGGTTGTTTCCTCTGAAATTTGTAGTATGTGATGTGATGCCAGTGGAGTGGATTTGCATTCCAATGGCTTGAGTTGCAGTCGTGCCTTGTCTGCTAATCAAAGGGAAAGATGCTTCATCTGTTCTTGGTAGGATGAACAAATGACACCTTGTAGTTGTAGGGTCTTGATTGGTTGCGTGCGGTAACTGAATATGTAAAATTCACTCATTCAGGACCCAGTTTCCAATCAAGTCTATGTATTAGTGACATGCTAGTTTGGCACATACTGCATATAGAAAGCAGGCCAAGTTTCCTGCCATCTACTCTGAAATTTAAGTCACTGGATCAACATTTCCATGGCATATGTTGCGTTTTTCCATCTATACTTTATGAATGCAGTCATTCCTTGTTTGCTCCTCAAAGGAAAAGATGGTGTTCCATTCACCTCTCTGAATGCTTCTATTGTAGAGCATAGCTTGCATCAGTATTTTTACCTATTTTTGACCTCTCGTTCTGAAATACATCTAGTAGGTGCGACTAGTACTATGTTATTCTCCTACATATACCTATATATGCATCTGAAAGGGCAAGTACTTGGATGACCTTGACAACATCATACTGATTGTAATAACTTGCATAAGACTCTGTATTTGAAGACTTCTCACAATTTATAATGCAATTCTAAACAGTAGCATATGTCTATCTACCCTGCTGGGAATTTTCACTCTATATAAAAATTTGAGAGGCAAATGCTGGGAGTTTCAGTCTTGTCTGATGGCTAGGAACTCAACTCTGCTTCTTGTTGTTTGAGTTTCAGGCTTGTTGCACAGTTTGTAGCTTCAAGTGTACTCTGGCTTCTAGCCACAGTGCACTACAAATTATTATAGAATTACAAAGTGTACTCAACATTGCACCTTACACATTCTTTTCTTGTGAAATCGAAAGCCATGACTGAGCATTCTTTTATCAAGTTGCTGTACACTTGCTCTGCTTGAGGCTACTATATAACTTGTTCCTTTTCACTTGATGTACATAGCATGCAATTTTTTTTTGAGTTTCTCATTGCGTCATCTTGCTGGTGAAACATGCCAACCAAGGATCTGCGGTAGTCCAATTCCTGTATGCCAGCAAGCATACATGATTCAATTTACTATACGAAATATGGAATGCTTGTCCAGATTAAAAATAACATTGTTGCATAATGATCCGAGTTGGCTCTTGATTGAAACTAATTTGAAGCATTGCATTTTTCTTATAGCTGGCTAATACACTTTTTGCTGGCATTCCGTGGTAGCATTTGCAGATCTTGAGGCATGCATGTGGCTGGAAGAAACACTCAGGAGAAGCACCCTGACGTCAAGCAGGTCTCCAAGAAGTGAAGAAGCATTGAGTTCTAGCTCATTGGAGCTAGTTATACTCTGATAGATAGTTATATTTTGATATTTAGTTGTGTTCTTGGTGGTTGTAAACCTGATGTGAAGTATGTTCGATTATAAACATGGTGTATGTTTGATTGTAAGGTGCCAAATTTGGTTGTTGAAGTATTACTTATGTTTTTAGTCAGTTCTGATTTAAATATTTGTTTTTATTTACTGGAAAATAAAAATTTGAAGAACATGACTCTGACCATTGGGACCCACTCAAACCCATCTGACTATTGGATCTATCTTAAAAAAAGAAATGCAATTGTTGAGCCAAAAAGGCCATGGCCCAAAAACGAAAGGCCCAATTGTTGGGTCAGGCCAATGTAGAAATCAAAACTATTAGAAAAAATAACCCATGTAGCTAGAGAAAATATACAGTAAAAAGGCTGAATTGTTGGGCTAGGCCCATGTAGAAAATCGAATTGGACCGGGCTGAATCTTGTGCCACATCAGATTGCCACGCTGGATGCCTACGTGGCCCGGGGAGGTTGCTAGTGACCAAAATGCCACAGTAGATGTATTTTGGTCATAAACGTCTACGACCATTCCAGAAGAAAGGTCGCTATAGTCAGTTTACGATGGCCAGCTTTTGACCTTATGTTTTTGGTCACAAAAAGGTCATAAATGGAAATTTGTGACCATTCAGTGACCAATAGTGGTGGTCACAAGTTGGCATATTTCTTGTAGTGGCCTTCCAGGGCATCCCCAAGCTTAGGCTTTTGGTTGTCCTTGAATATTACCTTGGGGTGCCTTGGGCATCCCCAAGCTTAGGCTCTTGCCACTCCTTATTCCATAGTCCATCGAATCTTTACCCAAAACTTGAAAACTTCACAACACAAAACTTAACATAAAACTCGTAAGCTCCGTTAGTATAAGAAAATAAATCACCACTTAGGTACTGTTGTGAACTCATTCTAAATTCATATTAGTGTAATATCTACTGTATTACAACTTATCTATGGTTCATACCCTCCAATACTACTCATAGATTCATCAAAATAAGCAAACAACACATCGAAAACAGAATCTGTCAAAAACAGAAAAGTCTGTAGTAATCTGTAACTAACTCCAACTTCTGGAACCCCAAAAATTCTAAACAAAATTGCTGGACCTGAGAAATTTATCTATTAATCATCTTCAAAAAGAATTAACTAAATAGCACTCTCCAAATAAAAATGGCAGCAATTATCGTGAGCGCTAAAGTTTCTGTTTTTTACAGCAGGATCGCAAAGACTTTCCCAAAGTCTTCCCAAAGGTTCTACTTGGCACAAGCACTAATTAAAACATAAAAACTCAATCATAACAGAGGCTAGATAAATTATTTATTACTAAACAGTAGCTAAAATCAAGGAACAAAAATAAAATTGGGTTGCTGTGACGCCCCCGATTTGGCCGTACACTAATCATGCACGCAAATGTGTACGATCAAGATCAAGGACTCACGGGAAGATATCACAACACAACTCTACAAATAAAATAAGTCATACAAGCATCATATTACAAGCCAGGGGCCTCGAGGGCTCGAATACAAGAGCTCGATCATAGACGAGTCAGCGGAAGCAACAATATCTGAGTACAGACATAAGTTAAACAAGTTTGCCTTAAGAAGGCTAGCACAAACTGGGATACAGATCGAAAGAGGCGCAGGCCTCCTGCCTGGGATCCTCCTAACTACTCCTGGTCGTCGTCAGCGGGCAGCACGTAGTAGTAGGCACCTCCGGTGTAGTAGGAGTCGTCGTCGACGGTGGCGTCTGGCTCTTGGGCTCCAACATCTGGTTGCGACAACCAGGTAAAAGGGATAGGGGAAGAGAGGGAGAAAGCAACCGTGAGTACTCATCCAAAGTACTCGCAAGCAAGGAGCTATACTACATATGCATGGGTAAATGTGTAAAGGGCCATATCGGTGGACTGAACTGCAGAAAGCCAGAATAAGAGGGGGATAGATAATCCTTTCGAAGACTACGCTTCTGGCAGCCTCCGTCTTGCAGCATGTAGAAGGGAGTAGACTGAAGTCCTCCAAGTATCATCGCATAGCATAACCCTAACCGATGATCCTCCCCTCGTCGCCCTGTGAGAGAGCGACCACCGGTTGTATCTGGCACTTGGAAGGGTGTGTTTTATTAAGTATCCGGTTCTAGTTGTCATAAGGTCAAGATACAACTCCAAGTCGTCCTGTTACCGAAGATCATGGCTATTCGAATAGATTAACTTCCCTGCAGGGGTGCACCACATACCCCAACACGCTCGATCCCATTTGGCCGGACACACTTTCCTGGGTCATGCCCGGCCTCGGAAGATCAACACGTCGCAGCCCCACCTAGACCAACAGAGAGGTCAGCACGCCGGTCTAAACCTAAGCGCCCAGGGGTCTGGGCCCATCGCCCTTAGCACACCTGCACGTTGCGAACGCGGCCGAAAGCAGACCTAGCCTAGTGGCCTTCCAGTCCAATCCGGCGCGCGCCACTCAGTCGCTGACATCACGAAGGCTTCGGCTGATACCACGACGCCGGGATACCCATAACTACTCCCGCGTAGATGGTTAGTGCGTATAGACCAAATGGCCAGACTCAGATCAAATACCCAGATCTCGTTAAGCGTGTTAAGTATCTGCGAACGCCGACCAGGGCCAGGCCCACCTCTCTCCTAGGTGGTCTCAACTTGTGATAGAGGCAAAGGTGTCCCGATGTTTCGATGAGATGGTGGCTATCGTTTTCTGTGGGAGTCGACCTTGACGATCCGACTACGAACGTGCGAGACGTCGCGCCTTAGCAATCGCTAAACCAACTTCCGAGGGGTTATTGACCACGCCGGAGCACGATCAACCTGACCACCAGGGCCTGTTTCCTGCGAGCAAACGAAGAAGAAGCAAGAAGCTGAGATTGCAATCTGGATATTGCGAATATAAGATGAAAGCTTTATTGATCAAGGTGGGGTTCTGTGACGTCTTGGTCTGGTCGTTGGACACAAACGAAGTACGCGAAGTTGCAGCTATGGCGAACTTTTAATCTAAACAAAACCCCCGTCTAAACGACGCCCTAAGGGCTGTATATATGGAGGAAGAGAGGGGAATTTCGTGGCCCTTGAGGGTGGGGTCCGAATCCAACCCTAACTCTTGTTTCCCCACACATACGGACTCTAAAAATAGCCTATACTTAAGTATTTCGAAATTACATGGGCCTGGCCCATTAATAAGGTGACGCAGCACCTAGAATAGCCTATGGACGAATATTATGAAGTGGCATCTTGTATATTTCGTCCAAGGCTTCATGCACTCCTTATGGCGGCTTCAAAGTCCTTAAATCATCACTTGTAACTCCGTTCTTGATCCCCTTGCGCATGCCATCAACTCCATTCGTGTTCTTGCTCCAATGTTCATCCTTCTCCAAGCTAGGACCTTCATTTGTAAGCAAAACAAATGTATCCAATTTAGGCAGCATCATAATCTCATGAACATTAGAATCATTACCAAGAAACGAAAGTACCTGGTAATTTAATTGGCGTGCGCGAGCTCTAGTAATTGGTCCAGTATATGTAACAGTAGGGGCTGTGGGTGTAACAATGGTATTGATGTCCTCATCAATCCTCCCCTTCTTGAAATGAAGTCGTCCTCGACGGAAGCTCATCTTCCTCACCCAAATAAGGCTTCAAATCTGCAATGTTAAAAGTGGGACTAACCCCAAAATCTGCAGGTAGCTCAAGTTTATATGCATTATCATTTATTTTCTCTAAAACCTTAAAAGGACCATCAGCACGTGGCATTAGCTTTGATTTGCGCAGATTAGGAAATCTATCTTTACGCAAATGTAACCAAACAAGATCTCCAGGTGCAAACACAACATGTTTTCTACCCTTATCTCCAGCAAGTTTATATTTAGCATTCATACGCTCAATGTTTTCCTTAGTTAACTCATGCATTTTTAAAATCAATTCAGAACGTTCTTTAGCATCAAAATTAACCTTCTCCGAAGATGGAAGAGGCAACAAATCAATAGGTGCACGAGGTAGGAAACCATACACAATTTCAAAAGGGCACATCTTAGTAGTAGAATGCAATGAACGATTATAAGCAAATTCAATATGAGGCAAGCATTCTTCCCACATTTTCTTGTTATTCATCAAAACAGCCCTAAGCATAGTAGACAATGTTCTATTGACTACTTCAGTTTGTCCATCAGTTTGGGGGTGACAAGTAGTACTAAAAAGCAGCTTAGTCCCCAACTTAGCCCATAAACATCTCCAAAAGTGGCTAAGAAATTTAGTATCACGATCTGAAACAATAGTATTTGGCACACCATGTAAGCGAATAATTTCACGAAAGAACAAATCAGCAACATTAACAGCATCATCGCTTTTATGACATGGTATAAAGTGTGCCATTTTCGAGAACCTATCCGCGACAACAAATATGCTATCCCTCCCCTTCTTTGTTCGAGGTAAACCTAAAACAAAGTCCATAGATATATCCTCCCAAGGAACACTAGGTACAGGCAAAGGCATATATAAACCATGAGGATTGAGTCGTGACTTAGCTCTTTGACATGTAGTGCAGCGAGCAACAAAACGCTCAACATCCCGTCTCATCTTTGGCCAAAAGAAATGTGTAGCAAGTATATCCTCCATCTTCTTGACGCCAAAGTGTCCCATTAATCCTCCTCCATGCGCCTCCTGCAATAACAAAAGACAAACGGAGCTAGCTGGAATGCATAGCTTGTTAGCACGAAACACAAATCCATCGTTAAGAACGAACTTGTTCCAAGTTCTCCCTTCCTTACAATTCTGCAATACATCTTTAAATTCAGCATCATTAACATATTGATCCTTGATGGTCTCCAAACCAAATATTTTAAAGTCAAGTTGTGAAAGCATAGTATAACGACGAGACAAGGCATCAGCAATAACATTTTCTTTACCTTTCTTGTGTTTAATGACATAAGGGAAAGTCTCAATGAATTCAACCCATTTAGCATGTCTACGGTTCAATTTTGCTTGACTTTTAATGTGTTTCAAAGATTCATGATCAGAATGTATAACAAATTCCTTGGGCCATAAATAATGTTGCCATGTTTCTAAGGTCCGAACAAGAGCATATAATTCTTTATCATAAGTAGAATAGTTCAGACTAGGCCCACTCAATTTTTCAGAAAAGTATGCAACAGGTTTTCCATCTTGTAATAACACACCTCCTAATCCAATTCCACTAGCATCACATTCAAGCTCAAAAGTCTTATTGAAATTAGGAAGTTGGAGTAAAGGAGCATGTGTTAACTTATCTTTCAATACCGTGAAGGCTTCTTCCTGTGCGGTACCCCAAACAAAAGGTACATCCTTCTTTGTAAGCTCGTTGAGAGGTGCAGCAATGGTGCTGAAATGTCTCACAAAACGCCTATAGAAACCAGCGAGGCCAAGGAAACTCCTCACTTGTGTGACCGTTTTGGGCTGCGGCCAACTCTCAATAGCTTCATTCTTGGCTTTATCAACTTCAATTCCCTGTGGAGTAACAACATAGCCAAGAAAAGATACTCGGTCGGTGCAAAAGGTGCACTTTCCAAGGTTACCAAACAAACATGCATCACGTAGAGCAATAAAAACAACACGTAAATGTTCCAAATGGTCCTCCAAAGATTTGCTATAAATCAATATGTCATCAAAGTAAACTACCACAAATCGTCCAATGAAGGCACGTAAAACTTCGTTCATTAACCTCATGAAAGTACTAGGTGCATTAGTTAACCCAAAAGGCATGACTAACCACTCATATAATCCAAACTTAGTTTTAAATGCTGTTTTCCATTCATCTCCCAATTTCATACGAATTTGATGGTAACCACTACGCAAATCAACTTTGGAGAATATTGTAGAGCCACTCAATTCATCAAGCATATCATCTAGCCTAGGAATAGGATGACGATAACGAATAGTAATATTATTAATGCCTCTACAAT
>NC_053028.1:312738151-312794109 GCF_003073215.2 Triticum urartu | reverse complement strand
CGCGGTACTACCGCTGGGTCCAGGAAACCATGCACAGAGGAGAGAAGAGGAGTACCAGAGAGACGGAAAGAAACGGTGGGTGAGAGAAGAACGTGTACGTGGAGATTCCACCCAAACCATACCGAAGCAGATCCCCTCTTGATAGAACGGTGACTACTACGGAACTTAGTCCACCAACAAAGTCACGAAGGAAGCTACACCGTCTTGAGTAGAGCGCCGAGGGGAAATAATCGTTTCGTGCCGAAGGATGAATATCTGAAAGAGCTCAAAGCACCCGATTAGTCCGCAAATGCATTGTCATCAATCACCAAAACACCGTAGGGATAAATATGCCCTTACAATCTCCCCCTTTTTGGTGGATTGATGACAATACGGGATTTGCACAGAAAAGAGTAATGACATAGAATGCAAGAGAACCCATGCCTCTACAAAATAGACAGGCTCCCCTAGATGTTGTGCACACTAGATAAGTGCTTTGGACTGCATGGCACACATACTAGGATCACGGCTCCCCCTATATTTTACAGACCAACAACCTAAGCAAGATGTATGAGAACAACATATAGGATAGGAAACGCATGCAAGCTATAGGATACCGAGGTGCATAACACATAGATAAGATAACAAGGTAGCATATGTCTTACACCATATGTCTGGAACTTAGGTCTCACAAGCACAAAACCAAACAAAACCAACAACGAGAAAGCAAAGCAAACGAACGACACAAAGACACACTCGCAAACACAAATCCCTAAACTCTCTCCCCCTTTGGCATCGAGACACCAAAAAGGGCAGAGAGGGACACTACGACTCCAGGTGATGAGCGAGGAAGGTCCTGAACATCACATCTCTGCATCTTCATCGTGGGTGGAGAAGTGCTCGGCATCGGAGTCGGTCCAGTGACAGTTCTGATGAATCTAGTCCTCCTCTTCAGTGATCTGTCCCTCAGACCCACTGACAACTGTGGCTCCCAACTGACGCATGATCTCCTTGTGGCGCGTCCTGGCATTCTTCTCCGCCACATGAGTCATGTACTGACCATGGGACTCCATGCAGAAGAGCTTCTTCATCTTGCGCTTGAGCTTCTGGGCCCAAGATGGTTCTGCACTGGAGTGGCTAACGTCCTCATCGTGGGCATCAGGAGCAGCCTCACCCTCAGTTCCCATGGCAGCAGCAGCAGCAGACGGGCCTCCCGTGGCAGCAGTAGCAGAAGGACCCCCTGTGTGAGGCGCTGACCAGTTATCCTTCTTCCTCAGACGCTTGATCTCATGTGACACCAACTCTCCAGTTTCTAGCAGCACTCTGGGATAAGTCTGTGCCCAGGCCCTCTCAATGAGCCTCATGATGAAGGGACCATAGATAGGACACTTGCGCTCAGACACGGCAGATACAAGTTCAGACCACATGACATGAGAGATATCCAGGCTCTCTCCAGTGTTTGCTTCCTTCTCATGCTGACAGAAAAGAAGCATGTCCACAAGGTAGGAGTGAACCTGATCCAGATTCCCAATGCGAGGGAAGAGAGTCTCACGGAATATGCGATGTAGAATGTCCAGATACGGACACAGCTCATAGGTCTTCTTCTCAGTGACCGGGTGAACCTTCACAGTGCAGTAGGGCCAAAGGGCTTGCTTGTGGATGGAAGTAACATGGCGGTGAGGACGGAAACCGACAGGAGTCTCAAGCCCGTTGTCCACCACATCAAGTAACTCCATGAACGCCTGCCACTTGACAGAAAGCCGCTTGCCATTGGTCATCCAAGTCAGAGTCCTGTCGCTATCTGTTCCAAGATGGACGGTGGCATAGAATTGAGCCAACAAATCCGCATCGAAATCCTTGTTGAACTGCATGATCCTGAGAATGTTCAGCTGAGTGCACATCTGAAAGGCTTCTCCAAAGTACTCTGGATCCTTCTCCAATCGGTGTCAATGGAGCGAACATCAACATAGAGATTCTTCTTGGCCTTGATCACATCAAAGTAGATGGCAAACTGAAAGCGGTTCCAGAATGGACGGTTGACCAAAGTGGGTTCTTGGTCCACCGTATAGGGGTTGCGGCGATGCTTCTCCCAAAACTCCTTGCTATTCATCTCAGTCACAGCCTTCCCTTTTGGCTTGGTGGCGGCTCGCTTCGATTGCTGAGGAGGTGGAGGAACAGTTGCAGAAGCACTTGCTGGAGGCGGTTGGGTGCTCGAGGAACCACCGGCAGGCTCTGAGGTCCGGTAGCGCTTGGAGGTGGCATGCCCGGGGTTGATACGGCGACCTTGCTGCTCGGAAATGTCATCACCTGGAGCCAAACACAAAAGGAGGCAAAGCAACCAGAAGAAACGAGCGTAAGCCAACCAACACAACAAAAGATCAACGGAAGGTAGGAGAATGATGGAAATTTGGCATGCAGCGGTAGTACCGTGACCAGCCCGCGGTAGTACCGCCCGAAGCGGTAGTACCGCCCCAAAGGGAGCGGTAGTACCGCCCTAGGCCAAGCGGTAGTACCGCTCCAAAGGGAGCGGTAGTACGGCTTGAGGCGGATACACAGCAGTTTCAAAGCGCGAGGCGGTGAAACAGTGGTTTCCTACTACCGTGGACAGATCCGGCACTACCGGCCTACCAAATTCAAAAATATTCCCACCAAACATCAATCTAGGTGATCTAGTTGCCTTCTCCAACCAACTCAAGCCTAGATTTAGCCAAAAATCTAGAGATGCAACCACCATTGCCCCTAAGCACAAGATCTAAAAGCAAGACCAAAAGAGAGAAGGAACGGGGGCAATACCGGCATCCATGGCAAGAGGACGAGGTGGGGATTGACTCCACCGAGGGAAATGGAGAGGAACGCCCCGGAGGAGGAGATCCACCGGAGCCCTTCCGCGGCGGAACGGTGCTGGAGAGAGGGAGAGGCACGAGGGGGCGAGCGAATGGGTATGGGGGAGAAGAAACCTCCCCCTGCCCCGATAAAAAAAAACCCTGGCCCCGCCCCGCAGCGGTAGTACCGCGCTGGTGAGCGGTAGTACCGCTCATAAGCGGTAGTTCCGCACTGGTGTGGCGGTAGTACTGCTTACCACGGTAGTACCGTCCATCACCAGCAGTAGTACCGCTTATCAGCGGTAGTACCACTCGCCAGCAGCGGCAGTACCGCCCAGCACACCGCGGCAACTAGACTACATGGCTTAGCTCAAAAAAACAGAAAACCCGCAACGAAAAGCAAAAGAACACACCAGAAAGAGGCCAAGAAACCTCTCTTCAAGAGAGGGTGGTGGCCGAAGCCACCTATGTTTGAGTCAAGAGGTATGGCGCCGCGAAGATTTTAACCTTGAGCCCATGACCAAAACTCGTCTTTTGAGCACACGTGCCATCAACAATGGCTAAAGTGAAAGACTTGATCAATTTATGCATAATGGGGGGAGAGAGAGTTCATTGAGAGAACAACACTCCCCCTATGTCCATGCCTACACCTAAACTGGACAACACATGGAGCATGGTGAGGTGTGCACGGGTTCAAGCAACATTGCTCGAATCAATGATATTTAGCTCATGCCTTAACTCGCGAAATCTTGCTTCATCCAAGGGCTTCGTGAAAATATCTGCAAGGTTGTCATGAGTGTTGACGTAGTTGAGCTCGATCTCTCCTCGCCTAATGTGATCCCGGATGAAGTGATACCGAATCTCAATATGCTTCGTCTCGAAGTGTTGCACCGGGTTGAGAGAAATCTTGATGGCACTTTCATTGTCACACCAAAGAGGCACTTTGTCACAAGTGACACCATAATCCTTTAAAGTTTGCCTCATCCATAAGAGTTGTGCACAACAACTACCGGCCGCAACATACTCCGCTTCGGTGGACGAGAGAGACACACAACTTTGCTTTTTGGAAGACCAACTTACCAACGAGCAACCAAGGAATTGGCATCCTCCGGAAGTGGACTTCCTATCCACTTTGTCTCCCGCCCAATCGAAATCCGAGTACCCTACAATCTTGAAGTTTGATCCTCTTGGGTACCATAAGCCAAAGTTTGGGGTATGAGCCAAATATTGAAAGATTCATTTGACGGCCACATAGTGACTTTCCTTAGGTGCGGCTTGAAACCGTGCACAAATTCCCACACTCAACATGATGTCCGGTCTAGATGCACAAAGGTAAAGCAAGGATCCAATCATGGAACGGTATACCTTTTGATCCACCACTTTACCATTGGGACCTAGGTCAAGTTGGCACTTGGTGGGCATTGGGGCGGAAGCCGGCTTGACGTCACTTAGCTTGAATCTCTTGAGCATGTCTTGAGTGTATTTGGATTGATTGATGAAGGTTCCTTCTCTTCTTTGCTTCACTTCGAACCCTAGAAAGAACTTCAACTCCCCCATGGAGGACATCTCGAACTTTGAGGTCATGAGAGCGGCAAATTCCTCATTGAAGGCTTTGTTAGGAGAACCAAAGATAATATCATCAACATATAATTGGCACACAAACAACTCCCCTTTGACCTTCTTAGTAAAAAGAGTGGGGTCGATTATCCCAACTTCAAACCCACGGTCTTGTAACAACTCGGTAAGGTGGTCATACCACGCACGTGGGGCTTGTTTAAGGCCATAGAGTGCCTTATCGAGTTGATACACATGATCGGGAAAGTAGGGATCCTCGAACCCGGGGGGTTGCTTGACGTACACCAATTCATTAATGGGACCATTAAGAAAAGCACTCTTCACATCCATTTGATGTAACTTAAAGTTATGATGAGAAGCATATGCAATCAACATGCGAATGGATTCAAGACGAGCAACGGGAGCAAAGGTTTCACCGTAGTCGATACCCTCGACTTGGGAGTAGCCTTGTGCTACCAAACGAGCCTTGTTGCGAATGATAATCCCATGGGCATCCTGCTTGTTCTTGAATATCCACTTGGTTCCAATGACATTGTGGTTCCCCGTTGGCCTTGGCACCAATCTCCACACTTTGTTGCGCTCGAAGTTGTTGAGTTCTTCATGCATGGCATTGAGCCAATCCGGATCTTCGAGCGCCTCATAGACCTTGTGAGGTTCCACACAAGAGACAAACGCGTGATGCTCAAAATAATTTGCTATTTGTCTACGAGTGCTTACCCCCTTTCTTAAGCTTCCAAGCACATTCGTCATGAGATGATCCTTGGTGGAGAGCTTGGAAGCAACTTTGGCGGCACGACGCTCTAATTCCTCCTCGGTGGTGAGTTGAGGAGCGGTTACTTGATCATCTTGTGCGTCGTCATGAACTTGTTCTTGGTCTTGAACTTGCTCGGGGGAGAGAACTTGACCTTGAGCATCACTTGGTGTGTCAACACCGTCTTGAGTATGATCTTGCCCTAGGTCTTGTTCATGAGGTTGAAGGCCTTCACTTTGTTCTTCGGAAGCGTGTGGGCCTTGTGTTGGTGATGGCTCCACTTGAGTGGAGCATTGTCCTTCTCATTCGGCCACAAGGGGTTCCTCAATGGGTAGGATGAAACCAACACCCATTCTTCTTATGGCTCGAGGAGGAATTTCATCACCTACATCACAAGTGCCACTTTGCTCCACTTGGGAGCCGTTATTCTCATCAAACTCCACGTTACACGTCTCCTCAATAAGTCTCGTGGATTTATTGAGGACACGGTAAGCATGAGAGTTTGTAGCATAACCAACAAATATGCCCTCATAAGCTCTAGCCTCAAATTTAGACAACCGAACACCTTTCTTGAGAATGAAACACTTACACCCGAATACCCGGAAGTACTTGAGGTTGGGCTTGTTACCGGTGAGTATCTCATAAGGAGTCTTGTTCAAACCCTTGCGGAGGTAGAGCCGATTTGATGCATGACATGCGGTGTTGATGGCTTCGGCCCAAAAGTTGTACGGAGACTTGAACTCCGCCATCATGGTCCTTGCCGCATCCATCAACGTCCGGTTCTTCCTCTCCACAACACCGTTTTGTTGAGGGGTGTATGGTGCGGAATATTGATGCTTGATTCTCTCATCACTAAGAAATTCATCCAAGGTGTAGTTTTTGAACTCGGTGCCGTTGTCACTTCTTATTGTCAAGATCTTTGCATTGTGTTGACGTTGTGCTTCATTGGCAAAGTCAATGACGGCTTGTTGGGTCTCGCTCTTCCTCTTGAAGAAATACACCCACGTGTACCTTGAGTAGTCATCCACAATCACCAAGCAATACTTTCTACCTCCAAGACTATCGAAGGATGGAGGCCCAAAGAGGTCCATGTGAAGGAGCTCCAAAGGCCTCTTTGAATAAATGATGGTCGTGGGAGGGTGAGCCTTCTCATGTAGCTTTCCTTCGATACAGGCACTGCAAGCACGATCTTTAGCAAAACTAACATTTGTTAGTCCACGGATATGGTCCCCCTTTAGGAGACTTTGCAAAGATCTCATATTGACATGGGCTAAACGGCGATGCCAAAGCCATCCCACATCAAATTTAGCCATTAGGCATGTCGCGGTCTTAGTGGGTCGCTCCGAAAAGTTAATCACATATAGACCGTTCTCGACATGCCCAACAAAGGCTACTTTAAGAGTCTTGCTCCACAAGAGGGCCACGGTATCGATATCAAAGGAAGTGGCAAAGCCCATGATTGCAAGTTGACGTACGGAAAGTAAATTGTATGCAAGGGACTCAACAAGCATGACCTTCTCGATCGTGAGATCATGAGAGATGACCACCTTGCCAAGTCCCAATACCTTAGAAGATGAGGCGTCACCCCACTCGACATTGGTGGGCATAGATGGAACCTTGTGCACGTCCACCACCAAGTCCTTGCTTCCGGTCATATGATTTGTAGCTCCGCTATCGAGCAACCATGATCCACCACCGGAAGCAAACACCTACAAGAGATCAATGCTTGGTTTTAGGTACCCATTTTGTAATGGGTCCTTTGATGTTAGTAACAAGGGTCTTAGGAACCCAAATAGACCATTCAATGTGCTCATGAAGAGGACCAACAAATTTGGCATAAACATGCCCATCACTAGCACGGCACAACACATAAGAAGGATTAAAATCGCCGGCTTTGTTGGGTGAGGTGACATTGCCCTTCTTGACTTTGTTCTTCTTCTTCTCCTTGGGGACACTTTCTCCCGCCCTCACAAAGGTTTGCATGAGGGGAGGAGGACGTTTGGTCTTGTCATTCTTCTTCTTGTTTTTGGAGTCGGGGACGTACCCAACCCCTTCCTTCGCCACACCTCCCTTTTGGTTGATCAAGAGATCATTGAGATTCTTCTTGCCTTGTATGCAAGTCGCAAGGCCTCTCTCAAGTTGCTCTTTCAACTTAGCATTTTCCTCAACAAGGTGTACATGCTCACAACACGGGTTAGTGGCATTTGCATTATCAATTAAAACCATATGAGGAAAAGTTGCTTTCTCCTTAGTTAGCTTCACTTGGAGTTGATCATGAGACTCCTTGAGACTAGCGTGAATACCCTTCAAGGCCTTGTGGGCCTTGTCAAGTATATCAAACTCCTCTTTGAGTCTAGCAAGATCAACTCCGAGTTTGGCCTTCTCGGAATTTAGCACACAAGAAACAACGAGGGCATGATCATAATCTTTCTCTAACTTAGCATGATCAACGTTGTATGACTCCTTAAGAGCCAAACGAAGACCACGCTCTTCCTCAAGAGCATTGGAAAGATCCGAAATCTCATTAGCATAGTCACGACTATGCCCTTCCATCTTTGAGATGGTGTCTTCGTGAGCCTCGATCATGTCATTGGCCTCACCAAGTTGTTCCAAGAGAGCAACAAAGTGCTTCTTGGATTTTCCCTTGAGTTCGCCCATAAAGGCCTCAAACTCGTTAGCCTCCACATTAGCTCCCTCAACTTCATTAATGCTCTCCGATGGGGAAGGATGATTAATGATGGTAGTTTTGATGTTGGAGGTTACCTTGTTGGTGGCTTTCGCCATGAGGCACTTGGCGTTGATGCTCTCGTTAGGTGAGTCGAAGAGAGACACTCATGACGTTGTGGCAATGGCGACGGAGGCCATGGCAACCGACTCATCATCTTCATCATCGTCATCATGCTCATTGTACTCTTCTTGCACGACCAAGGCCTTGGGAGGAGTCTTCTTGGTGAAGTTGTTCTTGTTGGGGAACGACTTGGCCTTGTCCTTTCGGATGAGTTTGCCACCATTGTCTTCCCTCTTCTCATACGGGCATTCCGCAACGAAATGACTCACGTTGCCGCAATTGTAACAAGTCCTTACACGTTGCTTGCCCCTTGTGCCACTCGAGGTGTTTTTGCTAAAGTTGTTCCTCGAGTTTTTCTTGCTCCAAAATTGCCTTGAAGCAAGTGCCATGTGTTCATGATATGCATACTTTGTATCTTCGGGGTTGCTCTCCTCCTCTTCCTCTCCTTCTTCTTCCACGATGAGCTTGGCCTTCAAAGCAAGGTTAGGCTTCTTTCCCCGTTGAGAGCGGAGCACCACATTGTCGGCGGTCTTGTCCAAAATGTTCATTGCCACAAACTCATCCAACACCTCGCTTGAGGTCAAAGTGTGGAAGTCCGGTCTTTGGCGAATGATGGAGGACATAGCCTTGTGGTAGGGCATCATTGCCTTGAGGAATCTGCGCTTGATCCAATTGTCATCCGTGTCCTTGCTCCCGTGATCTCGTAGTGAGACCGCGAGTTTGGTGACTCTCCGATAAAGCTCACGAGGTTCTTCATCTTCCTTCATTGCAAACTCATCGGCCTCATCTTGTACCACTTCATAGTTGGAGCGTTGAATGCTTGCGCTTCCCTGGTAGAGAGACACGACACAATGCCATGCATCTTTGGCCAAGGCGTAGGGACGAAGATGAGGTAGGTCTTCGGGTGGAATTGCATCTTGAATGATGAAGAGAGCATTCTCATTGAATTGATTGTCCGCGGCTTCTCGAGGAGTGAAGTTGCTTGGATCATGTGGGTAGAAACCTTCTTCAATGATTCTCCAAAGATTAGTGTTCACATGATTTAAATGACGTTTAAAGCGGTAAACCCAAGAATCAAAATCCTCATTTTTCACAATCTTAGGAGGAGGACCGGCATGATTCAAATGAGTAGAAGGAACCGGTCCACCATACACAAGTGGTGGTTCCACATGGGCAAAGATGCCGGTGCCATTCTTGCCACTAGAAGAAGGAGTCTTTTCACTACTAGCTTCCCCCTTGTCGGGGATAGCATCCGACACCTTGTTGGTGGGATCCCCCACTTTCAACGGTGTGGTGGATAGTTTAAGCCCCTCAAGAAATTTAGTAAACATGTTTTCAACTTCGATCGTCATGGAGGTTTTCAATGTCTCCAAGGCTACATTGAACTCCTCACGAGAGACCGAAGTTCCCCCATCGCCCGTAGACGAGATAGGATTCACACCGGAGTGTTCCTCCGCTCCGTCTACGGTATCAACCATACTCTTTGGACGGTAAAGTCCTTAATAAAGAGACGAGGCTCTGATACCAATTGAAAGGATCGATATGGTTGACTAGAGGGGGGTGAATAGGCAACTACCAATTTTTAGTTTTTCTTTACCAAATTAATCTTTGCATCAAAGTAGGTTGTCTAGATGTGCAACTAGATGAACAACCTATATGATGCAACAATAACAAGCACACAAGCAAGCAAGGGAACAAACACTAAAGAGCTTGCACAAGTAAAGGTAAGAGATAACCAAGAGTGGATCCGGAGAAGACGAGGATGTGTTACCGAAGTTCCTTCCTTTTGAAGGGAAGTACGTCTCCGTTGGAGCGGTGTGGAGGCACAATGCTCCCCAAGAAGCCACTAGGGCCACCGTATTCTCCTCACGCCCTCACACAAATGCGAGATGCCGTGATTCCACTATTGGTGCCCTTGAAGGCGGCGACCGAACCTTTACAAACAAGGTTGGGGCAAACTCCACAACTTAATCGGAGGCTCCCAACAAGACCACGAAGCTTCACCACAATGGAATATGGCTCCGAGGTGACCTCAACCGTCTAGGGTGCTCAAACACCCAAGAGTAACAAGATCCGCTAAGGATGAGTGGGGGAATCAAAAATCTCTCGGTGGAAGTGTAGATCGGGGCCTTCTCAACCACTCCCGAGCAAATCAACAAGTTTGGTTGGCTAGGGAGTGAGATCGGGCGAAAATGGAGCTTGGAGCAATAATGAAGCTTTAATGGTAGAAGAGGTAGGTCAAAGGGGGGAAGAAGACATCCTTTTATAGTGGGGGGAACAATCCACCCGTTACCCCCACTCAGCCCCGCAGAGAGCAGTACTACCGCGGGGACAGGGCGGTACTACCGCTCCTAAGCGGTACTACCGCTCCACCTTAGTGGTACTTCCGCGCTAGAGGAGAAGGGGCTGGGGCTGGGACCCAGAGCGGTACTACCGCGGAGGCAGGGCGGTACTACCGCTCGCAAGCAGCACTACCGCCACTACTACTGCAGCTAGTACCGTAAAACCCGACACGAGAAAATGCGCACTAGAGTCGAGGCGGTAGGAACACGGAGCCACAGCGGTACTGCGGCTGAGGCCACCAGCGGTACTACCGCTCGGAGGAGCGGTACTACCGCTTGCTGAGCTTCAGCCGTACTACCGCTATACTGCAGCTAGTGCCGTAAAACCCGACACGAGAAAATGCGCACTCGAGTCGAGGCGGTAGGAACACGGAGCCGCATCGGTACTGCTGCTGAGGCCACAAAGTGGTACTACCGCTCCGAGGAGCGGTACTGCCGCTTAGTGAGTCTCAGCGGTACTACCACTGTGGCTCGCGGTACTACCGCTGGGTCCAGGAAACCATGCACAGAGGAGAGAAGAGGAGTACCAGAGAGACGGAAAGAAACGGTGGGTGAGAGAAGAACGTGTACGTGGAGATTCCACCCAAACCATACCGAAGCAGATCCCCTCTTGATAGAACGGTGACTACTACGGAACTTAGTCCACCAACAAAGTCACGAAGGAAGCTACACCGTCTTGAGTAGAGCGCCGAGGGGAAATAATCGTTTCGTGCCGAAGGATGAATATCTGAAAGAGCTCAAAGCACCCGATTAGTCCGCAAATGCATTTTCATCAATCACCAAAACACCGTAGGGATAAATATGCCCTTACACCTACCTATCATGGCATTTCCATAGCCATTCCGAGATATATTGCCATGCAACTTTCCACCGTTCCGTTTACTATGACACGCTCCATCATTGTCATATTGCTTTGCATGATCATGTAGTTGACATTTTAGTTGCGGCAAAGCCACCATTCATAATTCTTCCGTACAAGTCACTCATGCATCATTGCTATCCCGGTATACCGCCGGAGGCATTCATATAGAGTCATACTTTGTTCTAGTATCGAGTTGTAATCATTGAGTTGTAAATAAATAGAAGCGCGATGATCATCATTCATAGAGTATTGTCCCAAAAAAGAAAAAAAAGGCCAAACAAAAAAAGGAAGGCCCAAAATATATATATAAGGGGACACTTGTGCTTCAAAGTAGCACCATGATCTTCATGATAGAGAGTCTCCTATGTTATCACTTTTATATACTAGTGGGAATTTTGCATTATAGAACTTGGCTTGTATATTCCAATGATGGGCTTCCTCAAAATGCCCTAGGTCTTCGTGAGCAAGCGAGTTGGATGCACACCCACTTAGTTATTTTTGTTGAGCTTTCATATACTTATAGCTCTAGTGCATCCGTTGCATGGCAATCCCTACTCACTCACATTGATATCTATTAATGGGCATCTCCATAGCCCGTTGATACGCCTAGTTGATGTGATACTATATTCTCCCTTTTTGTCTTCTCCACAACCACCATTCTATTCCACATATAGTGCTATGTCCATGGCTCACGCTCATGTATTGCGTGAAGATTGAAAATTTTTGAGAACACCTGAAACAATTGCTTGGCTTGTCATCGGGGTTGTGCATGATTTAAATACTTTCTGTGGTGAAGATGGAGCATAGCCAGACTATATGATTTTGTAGGGATAACTTTCTTTGGCCATGTTATTTTGAAGAGACATAATTGCTTAGTTAGTATGCTTGAGGTATTATTATTTCTATGTCAATATTGAACTTTTGTCTTGAATCTTTTGGATCTGAATATTCATACCACAATTAAGAGAATTACATTGAAATTATGCCAAGTAGCATTCCACATCAAAAATTCTGTTTTTATCATTTACCTACTCGAGGACGAGCAGGAATTAAGCTTGGGGATGCTTGATACGTCTCCAGCATATCTATAATTTTTTATTGTTCCATGCTATATTATATCCTATTTTGGACATCATTGGGCTTTATTATACACTTATATTATTTTTGCGACTAACCTATTAACCGGAGGCCCAGCCCAGAATTGCTGTTTTTTTGCCTATTTCATAGTTTCGCAGAAAAAGAATATGAAACAGAGTCCAAACGGAATGAAACCTTCGGGAGTAATAGTAGTAGATGGAGGCAGGAGTCGGTCTACTTGTCTCGGACATGATGCCTATATACATGATCATACCTAGATATTCTCATAACTATGCTCAATTCTGTCAATTGCTCAACACTAATTTGTTTACCCACCGTAATACGTATGCTCTCGAGAGAAGCCACTAGTGAAACCTATGGCCCCGGGGTCTATTTTCCATCATATTAATCTTCCGTCAACAAGCTATTTCCTTTTCCATTTATTTTGCTTTCTTTACTTGGCATCTTTATCATAAAAATACCAAAAATATTATCTTATCATATCTATCAGATCTCACTTTTGTAAGTGACCGTGAAGGGATTGACAACCCCTTTTTGAGTTGGTTGCGAGGATTTTATTTGTTTGTGTAGGTGCGAGGGACTCGTGCGTGGCCTCCTACTTGATTGATACCTTGGTTCTCAAAAACTGAGGGAAATATGTAACGCCCCAAGACCGGAGCTTCAGATGCCTTCCAGGGTTTCTGAGTTTCGTCATGTGATTTGTTTTGCTTGTTGCATTCCTCTTTGCATATTTTTCATTGCGTCATGTCATCATGCCATCTTTTTCTCAAAGCTAACTAAAACTTTCTTAAATAAATTGCATGGATCTTCGGTCCATTTAAACCGAGGGAACTCACGTGGTGATTCTCTTTACAACATATATCCCAATATTAGGGAGCTATAATAAATATTCCTTTATTTTGGAATTCACCATAACTCACTTGCAAAAATCCCAATGCCTTTGTTATCACAACTCTTGGCCTCTAACTTTGCCATATATCCTTTCTTCATTTTCCGGAGCTCCACCAAAATTCTCAACATTTTTGGATACTCCAAAAACCTCGTCCTAGTTCAAACCCATTTGAATTAAATTCAAATGAGTCTGAATTCTTATCGTTCGATCTCGCCTTTTCTAATTTTCTCGGACCAAGCTTATTTTTGTGAGTCCGAGAAAATTATCCGCGTGTTCAACTTCTTCCCCTAACCCCCCCTTTCTTTTTCTCCTCTTTATTTGTTTTCTGTTAAAAGAATCAAGAAGACAAGAGAGAGGGAGAAGGGAGCCCATCAGCCAGCCCACCACCAAAGTGGCCCAGCAGCGCGCAGCCTAGCGGCCACCCGCGGCCTCCTAAGGCCCAGTCGCTCCGGCCCATCTCTAACCCTAGCCTCATCCCAATACTTCCCGTGCCTCCTCCTAGCGCCGCCACCAGAGAGCCCCGCTCGAACCCCCATCTCTCCATCGCGGCCTCTCCTCCCTACCCGCGCCTTCCTCTCCCTTTCTCCATGTTGCATGCCTCTCTTCCGGCAGCGCCGCTGCGCCTGCACCCCGCTTCTCACGCGGACGACCCCGTCTCCTTGCCTTACCTGAGGAGCTGCGCTCGTCCCTGATGCAAGCACGCTCGCAACCGCCATGGATCCCGCGCCCGAGCAGAGGAGGTTGCATCCTCGAGCTCCTTCTGGTTCCCGTGCCTCCGGCAACCAGTGACCGCCGGCGTGTGCCCCGTCCAACCAAGGAGCCCCGCCAGGATCTCCGAGCCGCTGCAACGCCCTCGTCTCGTCTCCCTCTCCTACCTCTTGCCGGCCTACCTCCCAAGCTCACCCTCCGCCACCTCGTCTCAGATCCGTGCGCCGCCACACACCAAGGCTCCACGCCAAGACGGTGTTGCTCCGCCTCCACTGCCGGCTCTTATAACCCCGACCTCCTCGTCGGGTCCGGCAGGCCCTCGTCCCTACGCCAAGTTCTCTGCAGCAGCAGTCCATCCCCTATCTCACCGTCGCTGTCCCGTGCACCTCCGCAATCCTCCTACTTCGCCGGACTAGTCCTTCTCGTCGCCGTCCTCACAGCGCCGCCTCAAGATCGTCATCGCCTTGCTTCACCTCCTAGCAGGAACAGCAGTGTCCACCTCGCCCCTCGTTGGGCTTCGACCCCTGCTCGACACCAAGACCGCGGCTCCATGTCCTCGTGGACGCCAAGTTCTTTTCCGGAGAGCTCTCCAAGACCAGGATACGCCAAGACCCATTCGTGGATTTCGTCAAGTTTGAGCACCGCTGAACGAGGGCTTTTACCTTTTCATTCTGGGACGTGTCAAGTTCCTCTTCGAAAGTACGTCTACATGATGACCTGACAAGTACCGTGGCATCAAAGACCTTTGATGAATCAACCACCTCTTCAATTAACGTGAACGACTACCGTCGCAAGAGCAAGACTGCCAAATACCCCCCTGGGATCAGCAAGTTTAACTATTGCCGCCTCCGGAAACCTCGGATCCATCAAGTACCTCTTTAAAAATGAACATGTACCACTACCGTCGAAGACCGATAGTACCACTACTTCGACTACCATCGCGGAACGACTACTTCCTCTACTTCCCTCATCGAACCCAAACCATCCCAAACGCATGCTTTGAAGGTATAACTGCCGAGAACGACCGCCCGTGAACGAATGCATATGTTGTATGAAATGATCGCGTTTGCACCATGCCCGACGTGTTTTTTGCATGTTCCCTGTTGCCATGCCGTCGTCTCATGGGAACCCGGTTACCGGGATCACCCCCACCATCTTGCATGACACGCTCACGTCACTTTTCCTTTTGCATCGGTATCTCCATAAGCTACCGGAACCGGAATGTTGCCGTGGCACCATTTCCGTTGTCATTGTCGTGGCACCCCTTTCGTTTCCGCCACGATGATAAATGCTTCATATCATGCTCTTGTCAACTTTTCCAAATTGCATAAAACTTGCACATGTTATCTGCATCATGTTAATAACATTTAAATGGTTAAAATTGTTGTTTGCATTAAATTGCTAATTGCACATGAGGATTTACCGGAATTGTTGTTTGATGTTTTTGGCCTCATTTAAAATGCCTAACTGTGTATTTTACTCATGTTTCACCTCTTGCCATGTTTAACAACATTTAATATTGTTGGGTACATAAACGAGAGAGAACTAAATAATTGATGTGGTGTTCCGTTGCATATTGAGCTCCACTTAACTTGTAGTTTTGTTTGTGCCCTTTGCCATGCAATGCATATTTAAACCGGACATGCATCATACTTGGTTGTGCATCATGCCATGTTTATGTGATGGTTGTTTACTTTGTTGTTTGCTTCTTTCCGGTGTTGCTTCTTCGGATTAGTTCCGATAATGTCGCGTTTCTGAGGATCCGTTCGACTACGTCAGTTTGTCTTCTTCATGGACTCATTCTTCTTCCTTGCGGGATTTCAGGCAAGATGACCATACCCTCGGAATCACTTCTATCTTTGCTTGCTAGTTGTTCGCTCTATTGCTATGTCGCGATACCTACCACTTGCTATATCATGCCTCCCATATTGCCATGTCAAGCCTCTAACCCTCCTTTCCTAGCAAACCGTTGTTTGGCTATGTTACCGCTTTGCTCAGCCCCTCTTATAGCGTTGCTAGTTGCAGGTGAAGGTGAAGTTTGTTCCATGTTGGAACATGGATATGTTGGGATATCACAATATCTCTTATTTTAATTAATGCATATATATACTTGGTAAAGGGTGGAAGGCTCGGCCTTATGCCTGGTGTTTTGTTCCACTCTTGCCGCCCTAGTTTCTTTCATACTGGTGTTATGTTCCTTGATTTTGCGTTCCTTACGCGGTTGGGTGTTATGGGAACCCCTTGACAGTTCGCTTTGAATAAAACTCCTCCAGCAAGGCCCAACCTTGGTTTTAAATTTGCCTCACCTAGTCTTTTTCCCTTGGGTTTCCGGAGCCCGAGGGTCACTTTATTTTAACCCCCCCCCCCTGGGCCAGTGCTTCTCTAAGTCTTGGTCCAACCTGAGCGATGTTCGGCGCCCCCTGGGCAACCAGGGTCTATGCCAACCTGACGTCTGGCTCATCCGGTGTGCCCTGAGAACGAGATATGTGCAGCTCCTATCGGGATTTGTCGGCACATCCGGGCGGCTTTGCTGGTCTTGTTTTACCATTGTCGAAATGTCTTGTAACCGGGATTCCGAGTCTGATCGGGTCTTCCTGGGAGAAGGAATATCCTTCGTTGACCGTGAGAGCTTGTGATGGGCTAAGTTGGGACCCCTGCAGGGTTTTGAACTTTCGAAAGCCGTGCCCGCGGTTATGGGCAAATGGGAATTTGTTAATATCCGGTTGTAGAACACTTGACACTAACTTAATTAAAATGCATCAACCGCGTGTGTAGCCGTGATGGTCTCTTTCCGGTGGAGTCCGGGAAGTGAACACGGTTTTGGAGTTATGTTTGAACGTAAGTAGTTTCAGGATCACTTCTAGTTTCATGACCGTTGCATTGCTTCTCTTCTCGCTCTTATTTGCGCATGTTAGCCACCATATATGCTAGTGCTTGCTATAGCTCCACCTCACTACCCTTTTCCCTACCCATAAGCTTAAATAGTCTTGACCTCGTGGGTGTGAGATTGCTGAGTCCTTGTGGCTCAGAGATACTTCCAAACAGTTGCAGGTGCCGATGATACCGGTGCATATGACGCAACTGAGCTCAAGTGGGAGCTCGATGAAGATCGTGTTCGTTGTGTTGTTTCGTTTCCAGTTGATCAGTACTGGATCCCAGTTGGGGCGATCGGGGATCTAGCATTTGGGGTTGTCTTCTTTTATTTTAGTTTCGTAGTCGGACCTTGATTGTATTCTGGATGATGTTTGCTATTTTTATGTATTGTGTGAAATGGCGATTGTAAGCCAACTCTTTATCCCTTTCTTATTCAGTACATGGGATGTGTAAAGATTACCCCTCTTGCGACATGCCTACCATGCGGTTATGCCTCTAAGTGGTGCCCCGACACGTGGGAGATATAGCCGCATCGTGGGTGTTACAAAATACTTACGCTACTTTGTTGCATCACCCTTTCCTCTTCAAGGGAAAACCAACGCAGTGCTCAAGAGGTAGCAAACACCCGGAAGTACTTGAGGTTGGGCTTGTTGCCAGTAAGTATCTCATATGGAGTCTTGTTCAAGCCTTTGCAGAGATAGAGCCGATTGGATGCATGACAAGCGGTGTTGATGGCTTCGGCCCAAAAGTTGTACGGAGACTTGAACTCCGCCACCATGGTCCTTGCCGCGTCCATCAACGTCCAGTTCTTCCTCTCCGCAACACCATTTTGTTGAGAGGTGTAAGGTGCGGGATATTGATGCTTGCTCCCCTCATCACTAAGAAACTCATCCAAGGTGTAGTTCTTGAACTCGGTGCCATTGTCACTTCTTATTGTCAAGATCTTTACATTGTGTTGACGTTGAGCTTCATTTGCAAAGTCGATGACGGTTTGTTGGGTCTCACTCTTCCTCTTGAAGAAATATACCCAAGTGTATCTTGAATAATCATCCACAATCACCAAGCAATACTTTCTACCCCCAAGACTACCAAAGGATGGAGGCCCGAAGAGATCCAAGTGAAGGAGCTCCAAGGGCCTCTTCGAGTAGATGATAGTAGTGGGAGGGTGAGCCTTATCATGTAGCTTTCCTTTGATACAAGCACTGAAGGCGCGATCTTTGGAAAAAATAACATTTGTTAGTCCATGGACATGGTCCCCCTTGATAAGACTTTGAAAAGATCTCATATTGACATGAGCCAAACGGCGATGCCAAAGCCATGCCACGTCAACTTTAGCCATTAGGCATGTCGCGGTCTTAGTGGGTCGCTCCGAAAAGTTAATTACATAAAGACCGTTCTCGACATGCCTAACAAAGGCTACTTTAAGAGTATTGCTCCACAATAGGGCTACGGTATCAATATCAAATAAAGTGGCAAAGCACATGATTGCAAGTTGACGAACGGAAACTAAATTGTATGCAAGGGACTCAACAAGCATAACTTGCTCGATCGAGAGATCATGAGAAATGACAACCTTGCCAAGACCCAATACCTTGGAACATGAGGCATCACCCCACTCTACATTGGTGGGCATAGATGAAATCTTGTACATGTCCACCACCAAGTCCTTGCTTCTGGTCATATGATTTGTGGCTCCACTATCGAGCAACCATGATCCCCACCGGAAGCAAACACCTACAAGAGATCAATGCTTGGTGTTAGGTACCCATTTTGTAATGGTTCCTTTGATGTTAGTAACAAGGATCTTAGGAACCCAAATAAACTATTCAATGTAATCATAAGAAGAACCAACAAATTTGGCATAAACATGCCCATCACTAGCGCGGCATAACACATAATAAGGGTTAAAGTCGCCGGCTTTGTTGGAAGGAGTGGCATTGCCCTTCTTGACTCCACCACCCTTCACATTGTTCTTCTTCTCCTTAGGAGCACCCCCTCCCTTCTTCTCCTTGTTCGACGGGATCCTCTGGCACAACGAATTCATCGTCACCGAGGCTTGCCTCGTCTTCGGAGGGGGCATGTAATTGTCATCCTCCTCTTCTCCATTTGCCGCTCTCTCAGGAGGGCTGGCTCCTCCATTCTCCTGCTCTAAATCTTGCTGGAGGGGATTGTTGTTGTCTTTGGCACTATCCGGAGTATTATTATCTCCTGTGCCGGTATCACCACTTTTGCTTTGGGGGGTCTTAGAGCGGCGCCGTTGACGTTGGCGCTTGGGTTGCTTCTTGGAGGGGTCATCCTCCGCTATCTCGTCGCCATTGCCTTCTTTGGGTGTATCCACCATGTATATATCGTATGATAAGGTGGCTGTCCAGTGCCCTGTGGGCGGTGGTTCCTCTTCGCCTCCCGTATCGTCGTCCATACCGTCGATGTCTTCGGAGTCGAAGTCGAGCATGTCGGTTAAGTCATCGACAGTGGCTACTAAGTGGGTGGTGGGTGGGCCTCGAATTTCTTCGTCATCCGCATCCCAGTCCTGCCGGACATAGTTCGGCCAGGATCCTCCTGACAAGGAGAGAGACCTTAATGAGTTCAGTATGTCGCCAAAGGGCGAGTGCTGAAAAATATCCGCGGAGGTAAACTCCATGATCGGCGCCCAATCGGATTTGATAGGAACAGGCGCAGGCGGTTCAGAGTCCGCGGCCGGAGAAGGATCTGGCAGTTTAACAACACGGCTCTCGTGCAAGGTAAGGTCGATGTTTGGCTCGATCGCCGCTGAGGGTAAGGCCTCCGTGGCGGGGTCCATCCACCCGTCCGCGGAAGGCGCACCTGGCTCTGAATTGAGGGTCGGAGCGGCTGCATGTGCGATCTCTTGAACACTATCCGATGGTAGCGCTAAACCGCGCTCATCATGACCGCATGACACACTAGGCAGAGGCTCGAATCCATTGAAGATCAAGTCTCTGCGGATATCGTCCGTGTAGTTTAAGCTTCCAAACCTGACCTGGTGGCCAGGGGCGTAACTTTCAATCTGCTCCAGATGGCCAAGCGAATTGGCCCACAATGCAAAGCCACCGAATACGAAGATCTGTCCGGGGAGAAAAGTCTCACCCTGGACTGCATCGCCATCTATGATAGTAGGAGCCATCAAGCCTAACGGCGACGACACAGAGGAACTCTCAATGAAAGCACCAATGTCGGTGTCAAAACCGGCGGATCTCGGGTAGGGGGTCCCGAACTGCGCGTCTAGGCCAGATGGTAACAGGAGGCAGGGGACACAATGTTTTACCCAGGTTCGGGCCCTCTTGATGGAGGTAAAACCCTACGTCCTGCTTGATTAATATTGATGATATGGGTAGTAAAAGAGTAGATCTACCACGAGATCGGAGAGGCTAAACCCTAGAAGCTAGCCTATGGTATGATTGTATGTTGTCGTTGTTGTTTTTGTTGTGTCCTACGGACTAAAACTCTCCGGTTTATATAGACACCGGAGAGGGTTAGGGTTACACAAGGTCGGTTACAAAGGAGGAGATATCCATATCCGTATTTGCCTAGCTTGCCTTCCACGCCAAGTAGAGTCCCATCCGGACACGAGACGAAGTCTTCAATCTTGTATCTTCATAGTTAACAGTCCGGCCAAAGGATATAGTCCGGCTGTCCGGAGACCCCCTAATCCAGGACTCCCTCAAGCCATGTGAATATGATTGATAATAATGTTTGCATAATATTGAAAGTGGCTTTGGAAGAGTGTCAACTTTAGATCCCACATATTTGGAGAATGTTCAATCTTATGAAGTTTTTGATAAAAGTGGGTTTGGAGAGGTCATGACTTTAGTTAATGTTAATCCCACTATTTTGGAAGAGTGTCAACTTTGCATGCATGTGGATCATGTTGAGAATATTTTATGTGATAGCTATATTGTTGAATTTGCTTATGATCCTACATGTAATTATTATGAGAGAGGAAAATATGGTTGTAGAAATTTTCATGTTACTAAATTACCTCTCGTTATGTTGAGATTGCTATTGTTTCTTTCCGCTTCCTTGCATATGCTAGTTTTTGCTTGCCTTGATAATTTGTTTGCATATAAGATGCCTATGCATAGGAAGTATGTCATACTTAGATGTGTTTGTCACGTGTTTGATGATGCTCTCTTTGTGCTTCAATTCTTGTCTTTCATGTGAGCATCGTTGAAATCTTATGCCTAGCTATAAGGCTTTAAAGAAAAGCGCTTGTTGGGAGACAACCCAATATTTTTCCTTTGTTATTCAATAAATAATTTATCTAGCCTCTGTTTTGGTTGTGTTTTTTGTGTTTAATTAGTGTTTGTGCCAAGTAGAACCGTTGGGAAGACTTGGGGAAAGTCTTTTTGATCTTGCTGTAAAAAACAGAAACTTTAGCGCTCACGAGAATTGCTGTCCATTTTTATTTGGAAGTGATATTTAGTTAATTATTTTTGAAGAT
This sequence comes from Triticum urartu, assembly GCF_003073215.2. NCBI lineage: Eukaryota > Viridiplantae > Streptophyta > Magnoliopsida > Poales > Poaceae > Triticum > Triticum urartu. The sequence continues at coordinate 312,772,959 of NC_053028.1, read as the reverse complement.
GATTAATAGATAAATTCCTCACGTCCAGCAATTTATTTTAGAATTTTTGGGGTTCCAGAAGTTGCGTTAGCTAGATTACTACAGACTGTTCTGTTTTTGACAGATTCTGTTTTTCGTGTGTTGTTTGCTTATTTTGATGAATCTATGGCTAGTAAAATAGTTTATAAACCATAGAGAAGTTGGAATACAGTAGGTTTAACACCAATATAAATAAAGAATGAGTTCATTACAGTACCTTGAAGTGGTGTTTTGTTTTCTTTCGCTAAAGGAGCTCACGAGATTTTCTACTTTAAGTTTTGTGTTGTGAAGTTTTCAAGTTTTGGGTAAAAGATTTGATGGATTATGGAACAAGGAGTGGCAAGAGCCTAAGATTGGGGATGCCCATGGCACCCCAAGATAATATAAGGATACCTAAAAGCCCAAGCTTGGGGATGCCCCGGAAGGCATCCCCTCTTTCGTATACTTCCATCGGTAACTTTACTTGGAGCTATATTTTTATTTACCACGTGATATGTGTTTTGCTTGGAGCGTCTTGTATTATTTGAGTATTTATTTGTTAGTTTTCCACAATCATCCTTGCTGTACACACCTTTTGAGAGAGACACGCATGATTCAGAAATTGTTAGAATACTCTATGTGCTTCACTTATATCTTTTGAGTTATATAGTTTTTGCTCTAGTGCTTCACTTATATATTTTAGGGCACGGTGGTGGATTTGTTTTATAGAAACTATTGTTCTCTCATGCTTCACTTATATTATTTTGAGAGTCTTACAAAACAGCATGGTAATTTTCTTAAATTATGTTAGGCATTCAAGATTAATAAAAAAAATTCTTATAAGTGTGTTGAATACTATGAGAAGTTTGATACTTGATAATTGTTTTGAGATATGGAGATGGTGATATTAGAGTCGTGCTAGTTGAGTAGTTGTGAATTTGGGAAATGCTTGTGTTGAAGTTTGTGATTCCCATAGCATGCACGTATGGTGAACCTTTATGTGAAGAAGTTGGAGCATGATTTATTTATTGATTGTCTTCCTTATGAGTGGAGGTCAGGGACGAGCGATGGTCTTTTCCTACCAATCTACCCCCCTAGGAGTATGCGTGTAGTACTTTGCTTCGATAACTAATAGATTTTTGCAATAAGTATGTGAGTTCTTTATGACTAATGCTGAGTCCATGGATTATACGCACTCTCACCCTTCCACCATTGCTAGCCTCTCTAATACCGCGCACCTTTCGCCGGTATCATATTCCCACCATATACCTTCCTCAAAACAGCCACCATACCTACCTATCATGGCATTTCCATAGCCATTCCGAGATATATTGCCATGCAACTTTCCACCGTTCCGTTTACTATGACACGCTCCATCATTGTCATATTGCTTTGCATGATCATGTAGTTGACATTTTAGTTGTGGCAAAGCCACCATTCATAATTCTTCCGTACAAGTCACTCATGCATCATTGCTATCCCGGTATACCGCCGGAGGCATTCATATAGAGTCATACTTTGTTCTAGTATCGAGTTGTAATCATTGAGTTGTAAATAAATAGAAGCGCGATGATCATCATTCATAGAGTATTGTCCCAAAAAAGAAAAAAAGGCCAAACAAAAAAAGGAAGGCCCAAAATATATATATAAGGGGACACTTGTGCTTCAAAGTAGCACCATGATCTTCATGATAGAGAGTCTCCTATGTTATCACTTTCATATACTAGTGGGAATTTTTCATTATAGAACTTGGCTTGTATATTCCAATGATGGGCTTCCTCAAAATGCCCTAGGTCTTCGTGAGCAAGCGAGTTGGATGCACACCCACTTAGTTCTTTTTGTTAAGCTTTCATATACTTATAGCTCTAGTGCATCCGTTGCATGGCAATCCCTACTCACTCACATTGATATCTATTAATGGGCATCTCCATAGCCCGTTGATATGCCTAGTTGATGTGATACTATATTCTCCCTTTTTGTCTTGTCCACAACCACCATTCTATTCCACATATAGTGCTATGTCCATGGCTCACGCTCATGTATTGCGTGAAGATTGAAAAATTTTGAGAACACCAAAAGTATGAAACAATTGCTTGGCTTGTCATCGGAGTTGTGCATGATTTAAATACTTTCTGTGGTGAAGATGGAGCATAGCCAGACTATATGATTTTGTAGGGATAACTTTCTTTGGCCATGTTATTTTGAAGAGACATAATTGCTTAGTTAGTATGCTTGAGGTATTATTATTTCTATGTCAATATTGAACTTTTGTCTTGAATCTTTCGGATCTGAATATTCATACCACAATTAAGAGAATTACATTGAAATTATGCCAAGTAGCATTCCACATCAAAAATTCTGTTTTTATCATTTACCTACTCGAGGACGAGCAGGAATTAAGCTTGGGGATGCTTGATACGTCTCCACCATATCTATAATTTTTTATTGTTCCATGCTATATTATATCCTATTTTGGACATCATTGGGCTTTATTATACACTTATATTATTTTTGCGACTAACCTATTAACCGGAGGCCCAGCCCAGAATTGCTGTTTTTTTGCCTATTTCATAGTTTCGCAGAAAAAGAATATGAAACAGAGTCCAAACGGAATGAAACCTTCGGGAACGTGATTTTCGGAACGAACATGATCCAGAGGACTTGGACCCTACGTCAAGAAAGCAACCAGGAGGGCACGAGGTAGGGGGCGCGCCTACGCCCCCCCCCAGGCGCACCCTCCACCCTCGTGGGGCCCACGTTGCTCCACCGACGTACTTCTTCCTCCTATATATACCCGTGTACCCCCAAACTACCAGATACGGAGCCAAAACCCTAATTCCACCACCGCAACCTTCTGTACCCGTGAGATCCCATCTTGGGGCCTTTTCCAGAGCTCCGCCGGAGGGGTATCGATCACAGAGGGCTTCTACATCAACACCATAGCCTCTCCGATGAAGTGTGAGTAGTTTACTTCAGACCTTTGGGTCCATAGTTATTAGCTAGATGGCTTCTTCTCTCTTTTTGGATCTCAATACAAAGTTCTCTCCCTCTCTTGTGGAGATCTATTCGATGTAATCTTCTTTTGCGGTGTGTTTGTTGAGACCGATGAATTGTGGGTTTATGATCAAGTGTATCTATGAACAATATTTGAATCTTCTCTGAATTCTTTTATGTATGATTGGTTACCCTTGCAAGTCTCTCCGAAATATTAGTTTGGTTTGGCCTACTAGATTAATATTTCTTGCAATGGGAGAAGTGCTTAGCTTTGGGTTCAATCTTGCGGTGTCCTTTTCCACTGACAGTAGGGGTAGCAGGCACATATTGTATTGTTGCCATCAAGGATAACAAGATGGGGTTTATTTCATATTGCATGAGTTTATCCCTCTACATCATGTCATCTTGCTTAAAGCGTTACTCTGTTCTTTTGAACTTAATACTCTAGATGCATGCTGGATAGCGGTCGATGTGTGGAGTAATAGTAGTAGATGGAGGCAGGAGTCGGTCTACTTGTCTCGGACCTGATGCCTATATACATGATCATACCTAGATATTCTCATAACTATGCTCAATTCTGTCAATTGCTCAACACTAATTTGTTTACCCACCGTAATATGTATGCTCTCGAGAGAAGCCACTAGTGAAACCTATGGCCCCCGGGTCTATTTTCCATCATATTAATCTTCCGTCAACAAGCTATTTCCTTTTCCATTTATTTTGCTTTCTTTACTTGGCATCTTTATCATAAAAATACCAAAAATATTATCTTATCATATCTATCAGATCTCACTTTTGTAAGTGACCGTGAAGGGATTGACAACCCCTTTTTGAGTTGGTTGCGAGGATTTTATTTGTTTGTGTAGGTGCGAGGGACTCGTGCCGTGGCCTCCTACTTGATTGATACCTTGGTTCTCAAAAACTGAGGGAAATATGTAACGCCCCAAGACCGAAGCTTCAGATGCCTTCCAGGGTTTCTGAGTTTCGTCATGTGATTTGTTTTGCTTGTTGCATTCCTCTTTGCATATTTTTCATTGCGTCATGTCATCATGCCATCTTTTTCTCAAAGCTAACTAAAACTTTCTTAAATAAATTGCATGGATCTTCGGTCCATTTAAACCGAGGGAACTCACGTGGTGATTCTCTTTACAACATATATCCCAATATTAGGGAGCTATAATAAATATTCCTTTATTTTGGAATTCACCATAACTCACTTGCAAAAATCCCAATGCCTTTGTTATCACAACTCTTGGCCTATTAACTTTGCCATATATCCTTTCTTCATTTTCCGGAGCTCCACCAAAATTCTTGCAACTTTTCGGATACTCCAAAAACCTCGTCCTAGTTCAAACCCATTTGAATTAAATTCAAATGAGTTTGAATTCTTATCGTTCGATCTCGCCTTTTCTAATTTTCTCGGACCAAGCTTATTTTTGTGAGTCCGAGAAAATTATCCGCGTGTTCAACTTCTTCCCCTAACCCCCCCTTTCTTTTTCTCCTCTTTATTTGTTTTCTGTTAAAAGAATCAGAGAGAAGAGAGAGGGAGAAGGGAGCCCATCAGCCAGCCCACCACCAAAGTGGCCCAGCAGCGCGCAGCCCAGTGGCCACCCGCGGCCTCCTAAGGCCCAGTCGCTCCGGCCCATCTCTAACCCTAGCCGCCCATCCCAATACTTCCCGTGCCTCCTCCTAGCGCCGCCACCAGAGAGCCCCGCTCGAACCCCCATCTCTCCATCGCGGCCTCTCCTCCCTACCCGCGCCTTCCTCTATCCATGTTGCATGCCTCTCTTCCGGCAGCGCCTCCGCGCCTGCACCCCGCTTCTCACGCGGACGACCCTGTCTCCTTGCCTTACCTGAGGAGCTGCGCTCGTCCCCGACGCAAGCACGCTCGCAACCGCCATGGATTCCGCGCCCGAGCAGAGGAGGTTGCGTCCTCGAGCTCCTTCTGATTCCCGCGCCTCCGGCAACCAGTGACCGCCGGCGTGTGCCCCGTCCAACCAAGGAGCCCCGCCAGGATCTCCGAGCCGCTGCAACGCCCTCGTCTTGTCTCCCTCTCCTACCTCTTGCCGGCCTACCTCCCAAGCTCACCCTCCGCCACCTCGTCTCAGATCCGTGCGCCGCCACACACCAAGGCTCCACGCCAAGACGGTGTTGCTCCGCCTCCACTGCCGGCTCCTATAACCCCGACCTCCTCGTCGGGTCCGGCAGGCCCTCGTCCCTACGCCAAGTTCTCTGCAGCAGCAGTCCATCCCCTACCTCACCGTCGCTGTCTCGTGCAGCTCCGCAATCCTCCTAATTCGCCGGACTAGTCCTCTCGTCGCCGTCCTCACAGCGCTGCGCCTCAAGATCGTCATCGCCTTGCTTCGCCTCCTAGCACGGAACAGCAGCTGTCCACCTCACCCCTCGTTGGGCTTCGACCCCTGCTCCACGCCAAGACCGCTGGCTTCATGTCACCTGTGGACGCCAAGTTCTTTTCCGGAGAGCTCTCCAAGACCAGGATACGCCCAAAACCCATTCGTGGATTTCGCATCAAGTTTGAGCACCGTCTGAATGAGGGCTTTTTGCCTTGCTCATTCTGGGACGTGTCAAGTTCTTCTTCGAAAGTACGTCTACATGATGACCTGACAAGTACCGTGGCATCGAAAGACCTTTGATGCATCAGAACCTCTTCAATTCCATGACGTGAACGACTACCGTCGCAAGAGCAAGACTGCCAAATACCCCCCTCGGGATCAGCAAGTTCATACTACCGCCGCCTCCGGAAACCTCGGATCCAGTCAAGTACCTCTTTAAAAATGAACATGTACCACTACCGTCGAAGACCGATAGTACCACTACTTCGACTACCATCGCGGAACGACTACTTCCTCTACTTCCCTCGTCGAACCCAAACCACCCAGAACGCATGCTTTCGAAGGTATAACCGCCGAGAACGACCGCCCGTGGACGAATGCATATGTTGTATGAAATGATCGCGTTTGCACCATGCCCGACGTGTTTTTTGCATGTTCCCTGTTGCCATGTCGTCGTCTCATGGGAACCCGGTTACCGGGATCACCCCCACCATCTTGCATGACACGCTCACGTCACTTTTCCTTTTGCACCGGTATCTCCATAAGCTACCGGAACCGGAATGTTGCCGTGGCACCATTTCCGTTGTCATTGTCGTGGCACCCCTTTCGTTTCCGCCACGATGATAAATGCTTCATATCATGCTCTTGTCAACTTTTCCAAATTGCATAAAACTTGCACATGTCTCTCGCATCATGTTAATAACATTTAAATGATTAAAATTGTTGTTTGCATTAAATTGCTAAATTGCACATGAGGATTTACCGGAATTGTTGTTTGATGTTTTTGGCCTCATTTAAAATGCCTAACTGTGTATTTTACTCATGTTTCACCTCTTGCCATGTTTAACAACATTTAATATTGTTGGGTACATAAACGAGAGAGAACTAAATAATTGATGTGGTGTTCCGTTGCATATTGAGCTCCACTTAACTTGTAGTTTTGTTTGTGCCCTTTGCCATGCAATGCATATTTAAACCGGACATGCAGAATACTTGGTTGTGCATCATGCCATGTTTATGTGATGGTTGTTTACTTTGTTGTTTGCTTCTTTCCGGTGTTGCTTCTTCGGGTTAGTTCCGATAATGTCACGTTTGTGAGGATCCGTTCGACTACGTCAGTTTGTCTTCTTCATGGACTCGTTCTTCTTCTTGCGGGATTTCAGGCAAGATGACCATACCCTCGGAATCACTTCTATCTTTGCTTGCTAGTTGTTCGCTCTATTGCTATGTCGTGATACCTACCACTTGCTATATCATGCCTCCCATATTGCCATGTCAAGCCTCTAACCCTCCTTTCCTAGCAAACCGTTGTTTGGCTATGTTACCGCTTTGCTCAGCCCCTCTTATAGCGTTGCTAGTTGCAGGTGAAGATGAAGTTTGTTCCATGTTGGAACATGGATATGTTGGGATATCACAATATCTCTTATTTTAATTAATGCATATATATACTTGGTAAAGGGTGGAAGGCTCGGCCTTATGCCTGGTGTTTTGTTCCACTCTTGCCGCCCTAGTTTCTGTCATACCGGTGTTATGTTCCTTGATTTTGCGTTCCTTACGCGGTTGGGTGTTATGGGAACCCCTTGACAGTTCGCTTTGAATAAAACTCCTCCAGCAAGGCCCAACCTTGGTTTTAAATTTGCCTCACCTAGTCTTTTTCCCTTGGGTTTCCGGAGCCCGAGGGTCATCTTTATTTTAACCCCCCTCGGGCCAGTGCTTCTCTAAGTCTTGGTCCAACCTGAGCGATGTCCGGCGCCCCCTGGGCAACCAGGGTCTATGCCAACCCGACGTCTGGCTCATCCGGTGTGCCCTGAGAACGAGATATGTGCAGCTCCTATCGGGATTTGTCGGCACATCCGGGCGGCTTTGCTGGTCTTGTTTTACCATTGTCGAAATGTCTTGTAACCGGGATTCCGAGTCTGATCGGGTCTTCTTGGGAGAAGGAATATCCTTCGTTGACCATGAGAGCTTGTGATGGGCTAAGTTGGGACCCCTGCAGGGTTTTGAACTTTCGAAAGCCATGCCCGCAGTTATGGGAAGATGGGAATTTGTTAATATCCGGTTGTAGAACACTTGACACTAACTTAATTAAAATGCATCAACCACGTGTGTAGCCGTGATGGTCTCTTTCCGGTGGAGTCCGGGAAGTGAACACGGCTTCGGAGTTATGTTTGAACGTAGGTAGTTTCAGGATCACTTCTTGATCACTTCTAGTTTCACGACCGTTGCATTGCTTCTCTTCTCGCTCTTATTTGTGCATGTTAGCCACCATATATGCTAGTGCTTGCTGCAGCTCCACCTCACTACCCTTTTCCCTACCCATAAGCTTAAATAGTCTTGACCTCGCGGGTGTGAGATTGCTGAGTCCTTGTGGCTCAGAGATACTTCCAAACAGTTGCAGGTGCCGATGATACCGGTGCATATGACGCAACTGAGCTCAAGTGGGAGCTCGATGAAGATCGTGTTCGTTGTGTTGTTTCGTTTCTAGTTGATCAATAGTGGATCCCAGTTGGGGCGATCGGGGATCTAGCATTTGGGGTTGTCTTCTTTTATTTTAGTTCCGTAGTCGTACCTTGATTGTACTCTGGATGATGTTTGCTATTTTTATGTATTGTGTGAAGTGGCGATTGTAAGCCAACTCTTTATCCCTTTCTTATTCAGTACATGGGATGTGTAAAGATTACCCCTCTTGCGACATGCCTACCATGCGGTTATGCCTCTAAGTGGTGCCCCGGCACGTGGGAGATATAGTCGCATCGTGGGTGTTACAAAATACTTACGCTACTTTGTTGCATCACCCTTTCCTCTTCAAGGGAAAACCAACGCAGTGCTCAAGAGGTAGCAAACACCCGGAAGTACTTGAGGTTGGGCTTGTTGCTAGTAAGTATCTCATATGGAGTCTTGTTCAAGCCTTTGCAAAGATAGAGCCGATTGGATGCATGACAAGCGGTGTTGATGGCTTCGGCCCAAAAGTTGTACGGAGACTTGAACTCCGCCACCATGGTCCTTGCCGCATCCATCAACGTCAGGTTCTTCCTCTCCGCAACACCATTTTGTTGAGGGGTGTAAGGTGCGGGATATTGATGCTTGCTCCCCTCATCACTAAGAAACTCATCCAAGGTGTAGTTCTTGAACTTGGTGCCGTTGTCACTTCTTATTGTCAAGATCTTTACATTGTGTTGACATTGAGCTTCATTTGCAAAGTCGATGACGGTTTGTTGGGTCTCACTCTTCCTCTTGAAGAAATATACCCAAGTGTATCTTGAATAATCATCCACAATCACCAAGCAATACTTTCTACCCCCAAGACTACCAAAGGATGGAGGCCCGAAGAGATCCAAGTGAAGGAGCTCCAAGGGCCTCTTCGAGTAGATGATAGTAGTGGGAGGGTGAGCCTTATCATGTAGCTTTCCTTTGATACAAGCACTGAAGGCGCGATCTTTGGCAAAAATAACATTTGTTAGTCCATGGACATGGCCCCCCTTGATAAGACTTTGAAAAGATCTCATATTGACGTGGGCCAAACGGCAATGCCAAAGCCATGCCACGTCAACTTTAGCCATTAGGCATGTCGCGGTCTTAGTGGGTCGCTCTGAAAAGTTAATCACATAAAGACCGTTCTCGACATGCCTAACAAAGGCTACTTTAAGAGTATTGCTCCACAATAGGGCTACGGTATCAATATCAAAGAAAGTGGCAAAGCACGTGATTGCAAGTTGACGAACGGAAGCTAAATTGTATGCAAGGGACTCAACAAGCATAACTTTCTCGATCGAGAGATCATGAGAAATGACAACCTTGCCAAGACCCAATACCTTGGAACATGAGGCATTACCCCACTCGACATTGGTGGGAATAGATGAAATCTTGTACATGTCCACCACCAAGTCCTTGCTTCCGGTCATATGATTTGTGGCTCCACTATCGAGCAACCATGATCCCCACCGGAAGAAAACACCTACAAGAGATCAATGCTTGGTGTTAGGTACCCATTTTGTAATGGTTCCTTTGATGTTAGTAACAAGGATCTTAGGAACCCAAATAAACCATTCAATGTAATCATAAGAAGAACCAACAAATTTGGCATAAACATGCCCATCACTAGCGCGGCATAACACATAATAAGGGTTAAAGTCGCCGGCTTTGTTGGAAGGAGTGGCATTGCCCTTCTTGACTCCACCACCCTTCACATTCTTCTTCTTCTCCTTAGGATCACCCCCTCCCTCCTTCACAAAAGTTTGCTTGAGAGGAGGAGGTCGTTTGGCCTTGTCATTCTTGTTCTTATTCTTGGACTTGGGTGCAAACCCAATTCCCTCCTTGCCCACAACTTCCTTTTGATTGCTAAAAAGGTCGTTGAGGTTCTTCTCACCTTGTATGCAAGACACAAGGCCTTTCTAAAGTTTCTCCTTTAACTTGGCATTCTCCTCCACAAGATGCACATGCTCACAACACGGGTTAGTAGCATTTGCATTATCAATTAAAACCATATGAGGAAAAGTGGCTTTCTCCTTGGTTAGATTCACTTGGAGTTGATCATGAGACTCTTTGAGGCTAGCATGATCACCCTTCAAGGCCTTGTGAGCCTTGTCAAGTATATCAAACTCCTCCTTGAGTCTACCATGGTCAACCCCAAGGTTAGCCTTCTCGGAATTGAGAACGCGAGATACAACAAGAGCATGATCAAGATCATTCTTTAATTTAGCATGGTCATCGTTGTGTGGCTCCTCAAGAGCCAAATGATGACCACGCTCTTCCTCAAGCGCATTAGAGAGATCCGATATCTTATCAGCATAGTCACGACTATGCCCTTCCATCTTAGATATGGTTTCTTCGTGAGCCTAAATTATGTCATTGGCTTCACCAAGTTGTTCCAAGAGAGCAACAAAGTGTTTCTTGGATTTACCCTTGAGCTTACTCATAAAATACTCAAACTCATTTTCCTCCTCCTTCGTCCCCTCACTTTCATCAATGCAATCCGTCAAGGAAGGATTAGTAATGATGGTAGTTTTTATGTTGGGGTTACCTTGTTGGTGGCTTTAGCCATGAGGCACTTGGCGGTGATGTTCTCGTTGGGTGAATCGAAGAGGGACACCCGTGGTGTTGTTGCAATGGCAACCGAGGCCATGGCAACCGTCTCACCGTCTTCATCATCATCATCATCATCCTCATTGTACTCTTCTTGTGCCAGCAACCCCTTGGGAGGAGTCTTCTTGGTGAAGTTGTTCTTGTTGGGGAAGGACTTGGCCTTGTCTTTTCAAAAAAGCTTGCCACCATTGTATTCCCTCTTCTCATATGGACACTCCACAACAAAGTGGCTCACATTGCCACAATTATAGCAGGTCCTCACACGTTGCTTGCCCTTGGTGCTATTTGAGTTATTCTTGTTGAAGTTGGGCCTTGAGTTCTTCTTACTCCAAAATTGTCGTGAAGCAAGGGCCATGTGCTCATGATAAGCCTATTTTGTATCTTCGGGGCAACACTCATCTTCTTCCTCTTCACTCTCTTCTTCCACACTAGCCTTGGCCTTAAAAGCAAGGTTGGGCTTCTTTGCTCGTTGAGAACGCAACACCGCATTGTCGGCGGTCTTGTCCAAGATCCTCATTGCAACAAACTCATCCAACACTTCACTTGAGGACAAGGCGTGAAAGTTTGGCTGTAACACCCTCGATGCGGCTATATCTCCTATGTGTCGAAGCATGACTTAGAGGCATAACCGCATTGAAAGCAATGTCACAAGTAAGGTAATCTTCACAACAACCCATGTAAATAGATAAAAGGGGGTAAAGGTACATAGTTGGCTTACACTCGCCACGTCACACAAATACATGAATAACATTACAATCATCCAATACACTCATGATCCGACTACGGTACCAAAATAAAAGATCAACCCCAACATGCGACACCGTCCCTGATCGCCCCAACTGGGCACCACTACTGATCATCAGGGAAAGACACATAGTAACGGCGAGAGTCTTCGTCGAACTCCCACTTGAGCTCAAGCTCATCGTCTGGAGCGGTATCATCGGTCCCTGCATCTGGTTTGGAAGTAATCTGTGAGTCATGGGGACTCAGCAATCTCGCACCCTCGCGATCAAGACTATTTAAGCTTATAGGTAAGGCAAGGTAATATGTGGAGCTGCAGCAAGCGACTAGCATATACGGTGGCTAGCCTGTTCGCAAAAGAGAGCGAGAAGAGAAGGCAAAGCACGAACGAAGAACTATGATCAAGAAGTGATCCTAGAACAACCTACGTCAAACATTACTCCAACACCGTGTTCACTTCCCGGACTCCGCCGAGAAGAGACCATCACGGTTACACACGCAGTTGATTCATTTTAATTAAGTTAAGTTTCAAGTTATCTACAACCGGACATTAAAAAATTCCCATCTGCCCATAACCGCAGGCATGGCTTTCGAAAGTTCAAATCCCTGCAGGGGAGTCCCAACTTAGCCCATCACAAGCTCTCACGGTCAACGAAGGATATTCCTTCTCCCGAGACATTCCGATCAGACTCGGCATCCCGGTTTTACAAGACATCCTCGACAATGGTAAACAAGTCCAGCAACACCGCCCGAATGTGCCGACAAATCCCGATAGGAGCTGCACATATCTCGTTCTCAGGGCACACACGGATAAGCAATCCGTACAACTAAAACCAGCCCTCGAGTTTCCCCGAGGTGGCGCTGCAAGGGGTTCTAGTTTGGACCAACACTCAGAGGAGCACTGGCCCGGGGGGGTTTAAATAAAGATGACCATTGGGCTTCGGAAACCCAAGGGAAAAAGAGGCTAGGTGGCAAATGTTAAACCAAGGTTGGGAATTGCTGGAGGAGTTTTATTCAAGGCGAACTATCAAGGGGTTCCCATTATCACCCAACCGCGTAAGGAACGCAAAATCCGGGAACATAACACCGATATGACGGAAACTAGGGCGGAAAGAGTGCAACAAAACACTAGGCAAAAGGCCGAGCCTTCCACCCTTACCAAGTATATAGGTGCATTAAGATAACAAGATAATATGGTGATATCCCAACAATAAACAATGTTCCAACAAGGAACGATCTCCAATCTACACCTGCAACTAGCAACGCTATAAGAGGGGCTGAGCAAAGCGGTAACATAGCCAATCAACGGTTTTCTAGGACATGGTGGGTTAGAGGTTTGACATGGCAATTTGGGAGGCATGATAAGAAAGTGGTAGGTACCGTAGCATAGGCATAGCAAAAGAGCGAGCATCTAGCAAGCAAAGATAGAAGTGATTTCGAGGGTATGATCATCTTGCCTGCAAAGTTGTCAGAGTTGACTTGATCCTCGTAAGCAAACTCAAAGGGCTCCTCGTTAGTGAACTCGTCTCCCGGCTCTACCCAAACAAGACAAACAAGCAAAAGGAACACAATCAACCACGTGCAATGCTCGAACAACATGATGCAAACATGGTATGCTATGCGGGATGCGATATGTGATGCATATGCAAGATTTGACAAGGAATGATTGAACCTGGCCTCAACTTGGAATTACAAGATTTCCACTGGAAAGGTGAGGTGATTTCGGTTGAAATTGATATAAAGATCACCGGAATCGGATGCACGGTTTGGAAATGGCAAGCAAAACAAATATGGCACCGGCCTGCAATAAACAGCAAGTAGCCATCTAAATGCATCAAGATAAATATGCTACATCACTCAAACATGACAAAAAAATACATGGCAGGGATCCACTCATGATGCTTGACAAAAGATGAACACTGAGCTACGGCTAATTCATCCATTAACAGGTTCAAACAAGCATGGCAAAAATGCAAACGATAACATGTTTCAGACTTAGTGAAATTAACACAAGTCTGGAATTTAACATCAGGTAGCACACTCATGAAAACTATATGCTACAAGAACTTAACATGGCAAACCAAGGCATGACATGAAGCTACTCAAAGCACTTAACAGAAGTACCTTAGTGACCTTGAGCAAAAATGGATCAGAAAATACAATTGCAAGCATGTGAACATGGCAAAAACATAATCAGATTACAGACTTAGTGAAAAACTGGAGCATGCAAATCTGTTAATGAGTAGGCATGTTTACGAGCTCGATGCACTCACTACAGAGCATGGCATGACAAACTAAGCATACACCCATCAAGAATACATGGCATAAGACCTATACATGGCAAGAACAACAACATAGCATGTACGGATCAATAGCAACATCCTCGGCAAAATCGCTAATAAGTCAACAATCTGCCAGGATTCACGAAATAGCAAAAGTAGAGCTCGATTGACTCAAGCTAGGGTGCTCCATAATTGCAAACAAAGACATGGATGGATAGAGCACCACCATTTTAACAAATCATCCTTACTAATCATCCTTAAAAGAGGCACAGATCACTAGGAAATAACATGAACATATGGCATAATGACAAACATTAGGACAAGGACTTAGTGAAATTCTAAGTCCCCGAAATCAGCATTACCGAATACGCTACTTTGCAACGAATACGCTACTTTGCAAGCTTGTGCTAGTCGCCACAGATATCACAAAAATACATGGTAAGCACCTATGTAAATATGGCATCGCATATAACAAAACTCATGTAGAGCTCCATGCTCACATTAAACATGGCAAAAATGACAAATAGCTATTTGATGAAACAGATCTGACAATTTTATCATATAGCCCTCTTCCAATAGCATTTCGGGCATCAAGATGAGCTCAAATGAAAATGATGCATTGAGATGAAATGATGTACTCTCTGAGGCGAACATTTTGATATGCTACACACGCAAATCGAAGCTACGGATGCAGAGTTACGACATGATGAAGATTGCTAAAAAATTAGGGTTACGGGGATCAAAAGTCAACCGTCAGATCTGAGATCTACATTGGCCGAAACACTGTAGCAGGCGCGGTCACCGAGGTTCGCCGGAATCGAAGAGGTGGCCGGAGCTTGCTGCGGAGCTCGCCGGAGACGTCGGACCTGCCGGATCCGACGGAGTGGTGCGGCGAGGAGGGCAGAGGAGCAGGCGCGGGGCGACTCGGGGAGCTCCGGGCGGTGCGGCGCACGAGGGCTGTCGGCGGGGAGAGGCGGCTACGGACGGAGGAGCTCCGGCAGGCGGGCGGCGGCGGTGGTGCCGGGCGGCGACCGGCGGAGGAAGAAGCAGGCGCGGGCGCGCTGGGCAGCTCGGCCCGGGAGGCACGCGGGAGGGCCGGCGTTGGGCCTAGCGGGCCCGCGTCGGTGGGGAGGCGGCAAAGCGGTCCCCGAGACAGGTGGCGCTTCAGGAGTGGACGGCGGGGATAGCGGACATGTCCGGCAGACTGGATCTCGTCCGGCGGCGCGAGGAGGAGATTTTTTAGGGTTTCGTGGGAAAAGATCCGGGATTGGGAATGGGGGTCTATTTATAGACGTAGAGGGAGCTAGGAAGCTCCAAATGGAGTGCGGTTTTAGGCCACGCAATCGTGATCGAATGCTCTAGATGATGGAGAGGGTCTAGGTGGGTTTTGGGCCAAATTGGAAGGGTGTTGGGCTGCAACACAAACGAGGCCTTCTCGGTCCCTCGGTTAACCGTTGGAGTATAAAACGAAGTCCAAATGGCACGAAACTTGACAGGCGGTCTACCGGTAGTAAACCAAGGCTGCATGACAAGTCTTGTTCCAATCCGGAAATGTTTAACCCCCCCCCCACACGAAAAGAGGTAGAAAGGGGCACCGGAGGAGATAGGAGCGCCGAATGCAAAACGGACAACGGGGAAAATGCTCGGATGCATGAGACGAACATGTATGCGAATGCAATGCACATGATGACATGATATGAGATGCATGACAAATGCAACAGCACATGGAGACAAAAACCCGAACCCGAGGAAATAAAATAACTTAGCGCCGGAAACGGCAAGAGTTGGGATACATATAAGGTAAATTACATCCGGCTGTTACAACACTCCACCACTACGAAAGGATCTCGTCCCGAGATCTAGGACTGGAAAAACGTCGGGTACTCAGTACGGAGGTGATCCTCGCGTTCCCAGATGGCTTCACGGTCGGAATGGTGTGACCACTTGACTTTGAGGAATTTGATTGACTTATTGCGAGTCTTGCGTTCAGTCTCTTCAAGAATAGCCACGGGGTGCTCACGATAAGAGAGGTCTTCTTGGAGATCATTGTCTTCGAAGTTGACGGTGTGGTCAGGGGTCTTGAAGCACTTGTGGAGCTGAGAGACATGGAACACGTCGTGCACGTTTGCAAAGTTTAAAGGAAGCTCAAGTTGATAGGCGAGATCGCCTCTCTTGCCGACGATCTTGAAAGGACCCACGTATCTAGGGGCAAGCTTCCCTTTGATATCGAAGCGACGAGTACCTTTCGTTGGAGAGACGTGGAGGTAAACATGGTCTCCGATCTCGAAGGCCAAATCACGATGCTTACTATCATAGTAGCTCTTCTGGCGCGATTGCGCTGCTTTGAGGTTATCACGAATGACTTTGCACATTTCCTCTGCCTGTGTGATCAAGTCATTTCCAAGAAGTTGACGTTCACCGGTCTCCAACCAGTTAAGAGGAGTACGGCACTTCCTGCCATAGAGAATTTCAAATGGGGCCTTGCCCGAACTTGCTTGAAAACTGTTGTTGTAGGAGAACTCGGCATATGGAAGACAATCTTCCCACTTCATACCGAAGGAGATAACGCAAGCCCTAAGCATATCTTCGAGAATCTGATTGACACACTCGACTTGATCGCTAGTTTGAGGATGAAAAGCTATGCTGAAACGGATGTTGGTGCCCATGGCCTTCTGAAAAGAATCCCAAAACTTGGAGGTAAAGATGCTACCACGGTCTGAAGATATCAATTGTGGAATGCCGTGCAAAGAGACAATCCGAGAGGTATAAAGCTCCGCCAATTGAGCTGCAGTGATAGACTCTTTGATAGGCAGAAAGTGAGCCACTTTAGTGAGTTTGTCGACGACAACGAATATAGCATCATTGCCACGCTTGGACTTTGGAAACCCAGTCACGAAGTCCATCTCAATGTGGTCAAACTTCCATTCTGGAATGGCAAGAGGTTGGAGGAGACTAGTTGGTCGTTGGTGTTCTGCCTTCACTCTTCTGCAGACATCACATTCATTCACGAACTAAGCAATCTCGCGCTTCATTCGAGTCCACCAATAAGCCTGCTTGAGGTCCTGCTACATCTTCGTACTCCCAGGGTGGATGGAGAGGAGTGAATTGTGAGCCTCGTTCATAATGACTTTACGAAGGTCACCTTTAGGCACAACAATGCGATCCTCAAAGAAGAGAGTATCCTTGTCATCAAGGCGATAGCACTTGTACTTGGGTTGACTCTTGGCAATCCCAATCTTCACCTTCTTCACCATAGCATCAAGAAGTTGAGCCTCACGAATCTGATCTTCCAAAGTAGGAGAGACTTGAAGGTTGGTGAGGAAACCTTGAGGAACAACTTGCATATTGAGTTTGCGGAAAGCTTCACAAAGCTCGGGTTGGTAAGGCTTGAAAATCAAACTGTTGCAGTAAGCCTTCCTGCTCAATGCGTCAGCAATTACATTGGCCTTGCCTGGAGTATATTCGATACTCGGATTATACTCTTGAATCATTTCGACCCAACGAGTCTGCCTGAGGTTGAGATTAGGCTAAGTGAAGATGTACTTGAGACTCTTGTGGTCAGTGAAGATGTCCACTTTTCTTCCCAATAAGAGATGTATCCAAGTCAAAAGAGCATGCACAACTGCCGCCAACTCGAGGTCGTGAGTGGGGTAGTTCTTTTCGTTGGGCTTCAACTGGCGAGAAGTATACGCCACAACTTTCTTCCCTTGCATCAACACTGCACCAAGACCTTGAAGAGAGGCATCACAGAAGACCTCGAATGGTTTGGATTCATCAGGAGGAGTCAGAACTGGAGCAGTGACTAATTTCTCTTTCAGGGTGTTGAAAGTGATGTCACACTCAGGAGACCAAACGTACTTCACGTGCTTCTGGAGAAGGTTTCAAAGAGGCTTCACGATCTTTGAAAAGTTTTCAACGAACCTTCGACAGTAGCTTGCGAGACCAAGGAAGCTGCGGAGTTGCTTCATGTTCTGAGGTGGTTCCCAATTCACAATTGCAGACACCTTCTCAGGATTCACCGCTATGCCCTTGGCAGAGATGATATGCCCAAGATAGAGAACCTCATCAAGCCAAAACTCGCACTTTGAGAACTTGGCGTAGAACTGATGTTCTCTGAGCTTATACAGCACCAAACGCAAGTGCTTGGCATGATCTTCCTTGTTCTTTGAAAAGACCAGAATGTCATCGAGGTAGACCAAGACGAAGTCATTTGTGTAGGCATTGAAGATGAAGTTCATCTTGCGAGAGAAAGTCGAAGGAGCGTTGACGAGGCCAAAAGACATGACAGTGTATTCATATGAACTATAGCTTGTTCTGAATGCTGTCTTGGGAATATCTTGCTCACGGATTCGAATCTGGTGATAGCCCATACGGAGATCAAGCTTGGAGAATACTTGAGCACCTTTGAGTTGTTCAAACAGTTCGTTGATGTTGGGAAGTGGGTACTTGTTCTTTATAGTCTTCTTGTTCAATGGACGGTAGTCAACACAAAGTCGGTCCGGTCCATCCTTCTTCTTCACAAAAAGAACTCCACAACCCCACGGAGAAGAACTAGGTCAGATGAGACCCATTCGCTCTTGAATATCGAGTTGTTTCTTCAGCTCCTTCAACTCTTCAGGTCCAAGCTTGTAAGGACGTTTGCAAACAGGTTCCGTGCAAGGCTCAAGATCGATGACGAATTCAACTGGCCGGTGCGGAGGCATTCCTGGAAGCTCTTCTGGAAAGACGTCTTGATATTCGCAAATGACTGGAATTTGAGAGATGGCATCCAGTTCACCCTTCTCATTGAGAGAAAACAGACGGATGGTATTACCCCGAGCGGCAAAGACAATTACATCCTCAGACGAATGAGTCAATTGAATCTGCCTGGTAGCACAATCAAGCTGAGCCTTGTGCTTAGAAAGCCAGTCCATTCCAAGAATAAGATCAATATCCGAGTCACCAAGAACATTTGGAGAGGACAAGAACTTATAGTCACCCAATGTGATTGAAACATCCGGAACGCATACTCGAGATGTCATTCGACGGGCCGGAGAGACAATAGCCAACGGTTTCGGCAACACTTGAGTAACAAAATCATGCTTAGATGCAAAAGGTCTCGAGATGAAACAATGCGATGCACCAGTGTCAAAAAGAACTCTTGCAGCAATATAGTTAACAGGAAGGTTCCCCATGATGACATCTGACAAGTCCTCTGCCTGAGCTGCATTCATCAAGTTGACCTTGGCGTACTTGGGGTTATGCTTGACCACAGCTGTACTTGCCGATCTCACAGGAGGAGGAGGAGGGAGACGCCTCTGATTGAAGCATTTGTTGGCATAGTGACCCTTCTGTTGGCACTTGTTGCACATGACCTCTGAAAGCGGACGGTGATACGGAGCACTCGATCTTGGAGCTTGAGACGAAGTCTTGTTCTGAAAGCCAGGGTTGGGGGGGGGGGAAGATCCACTGCCACCTTTGCTCTTCTGCTGATAAGGCTGACGGAACGGAGGAGGAGGAAGCCAATACTTCTACTGCTTAGCCACTTGAGTTGAGGAAGGAGTAGCATCTCTGACTCGTTTCTTGGAAGCATCGCACTTCAGTTGAGCAGTCTCTTGCTTCATTGCCATGTTGTAAAACTCATCGTACCTCTTGGGCTCAAAGAGAACGAGAGCTAGCTGGATTTCTTCTCTGAGACCACCCTTGAAATGGTATATCATGCTCTTCTCGTCAGGGACGTCCTGCTTAGCAAAATGGGCAAGCTTCTGAAACATCTTGTTGTACTCATAGACAGATATAGAGCCTTGCTTCAGGTTGCGGAATTCCTCACGCTTGCTTTCAACCATGCTCTGAGGAATATGATGAGCTTTGAAGTCTTGACGGAATTCATCCCAGGTAATCACACGGCCTTCTCTGGAATCTTTGTACTGCTGAAACCATTCTGCAGCTTGGTCTTTGAGTTGGAAGGAAGCGAACTTGATAAAGTCCTTAGGTCTGACATTACTACACTCAAAATGCTTGCATATGTCCACGAGCCAATCATCAGCGTCTGTTGCCTCAACACAATTGCTGAAGGTCTTTGGCTGGTTAGCAAGGAACTGGTTGAGGTAGCAAAGTGATTCTGATTGTTGCCTTGACCCTGGTTCGCTTGGTTGCGCTCTTGAAGAAGTTGCATGATCAGCTGCGTGTTTGCATTGGTAGCGGCCATCACAGCTTGCCATGCCTCCGGAGGTGGAGGTGGTGGTGGCGGATCAGGATTCAGAGTCGTGCGCGTTGGAGGAGCCATCCTGAAGAGGTTGACATCCATTAGCACATTGACAGACAAATATTGAAGCTGAATCAAACGGGTTGAAATTGCAACATCAAGTCTTCACATCCGAACAAAATGAACGAATGCATTCCAATAGAAATGGTCACATATCCATAAATTGAGAAGCCACTTAGAATTGAGGTAGAAGAAAAACAACAAGGTACGGACCAAGAACGAATACTCGGTAAGGATCACCCAATCCCAAACCAAATATCCGCGGAAGAAGAACTAGGGATACAAGAATTCCCACCTATGAAACTCCCGAACCTTTCCGGTTATGCAATCAAGTGTTGGGGATATAGGGGAAGCACAATATCTCACCCAAATCTAGCAAATCCTACATCCAGCTGTATCCATCCTTCAACACATAACCGAGAAAAACTTCGGAAATCGTCTACCTCAACCTTCGAAAGGAATCCGTTATACAAGTTATGGCAATACTCCCGAACTCCCGCCCCAGTACTGGGTGGCGTCGAGGTTATCTCACCAACAACTGCATAAAAGAGATTTTCGATGTCGGCGAAACTAAACTCAGGTATTCCAGAACTTCAACGATAAAATTGTGACGACTACACCTGGAAGCTCAACTCCCCGGACACTGCCACAACCCCTAAATGATAGGAGGCACCAAGAACAATGTTCTCGTCACAAATCGATCGGAACGATTCCAAGATACCCGCGTGATAATAAATTTTTTTTAGTGAAATTTGAGAAGAGAAGAGTCAAAACTCTACATCGGGATGCCTTACCAGAGCGATGAAGGGACTGGGGAGTAAAAAGAAGTCCTAACTCTCCGATATATATAATCCTAAATGACTCAAAACATTTTTCTAGACTCAACAACGCCAGCTATTCGATCAAGCAGGGGGGCTCCTAAGGTCGGGGAAGGCTCTGATTACCAACTTGTAACGCCCTCGATGCGGCTATATCTCCTACGTGTCGAAGCACGACTTAGAGGCATAACCGCATTGAAAGCAATGTCGCAAGTAAGGTAATCTTCACAACAACCCATGTAAATAGATAAAAGGGGGTAAAGGTACATAGTTGGCTTACACTCGCCACGTCACACAAATACATGAATAACATTACAATCATCCAATACACTCATGGTCCGACTATGGTACCAAAATAAAAGATCAACCCCAACAAGCGACACGGTCCCCGATCGCCCCAACTGGGCACCACTACTGATCATCAGGGAAAGACACATAGTAACGGTGAGAGTCTTCATCGAACTCCCACTTGAGCTCAAGCGCATCGTCTGGAGCGGTATCATCGGTCCCTGCATCTGGTTTGGAAGTAATCTGTGAGTCACGGGGACTCAGCAATCTCGCACCCTCGCGATCAAGACTATTTAAGCTTATAGGTAAGGCAAGGTAATATGTGGAGCCAAGGTTATCAGAATCGCGATTCTGTTATACGATTCTACGACTTTACGATCCAAGATTAGCCCTTTGATTCTACGATTTTAGTTCTTAGAATCTACATTTCTACGATCCTAATAGTGAAGATTCTACGATTTGCGATCCTACCATCGAAGCTCCGATCCGATTCAAAATCACGATTCTGACAACCTTGTGTGGAGCTGCAGCAAGCAACTAGCATATATGGTGGCTAACCAGTTCGCAAAAGAGAGCGAGAAGAGAAGGCAAAGCACGAACAAAGAACTATGATCAAGAAGTGATCCTAGAACAACCTACGTCAAACATTACTCCAACACCATGTTCACTTCCCGGACTCCGCCGAGAAGAGACCATCACGGTTACACACGCAGTTGATTCATTTTAATTAAGTTAAGTTTCAAGTTATCTACAACGGGACATTAACAAATTCCCATCTGCCCATAACTGCGGGCACGGCTTTCGAAAGTCCAAATCCCTGCAGGGGAGTCCCAACTTAGCCCATCACAAGCTCTCACGGTCAACGAAGGATATTCCTTCTAGCGGGAAGACCCTTCTGTTGTGGGCTCCCAAGACATTCCGATCAGACTCGGCATCCCGGTTTTACAAGACATCCTCGACAATGGTAAAACAAGTCCAGCAACACCGCCCGAATGTGCCGACAAATCCCGATAGGAGCTGCACATATCTCGTTCTCAGGGCACACTCGGATAAGCAATCCGTACAACTAAAACCAGCCCTCAAGTTTCCCTGAGGTGGCGCTGCAAGGGGCTCTAGTTTGGACCAACACTCAGAGGAGCACTGGCCTGGGGGGTTTAAATAAAGATGACCATTGGGCTCCAGAAACCCAAAGGAAAAAGAGGCTAGGTGGCAAATGGTAAAACCAAGGTTGGGCATTGCTGGAGGAGTTTTATTCAAGGCGAACTATCAAGGGGTTCCCATTATCACCCAACCGCGTAAGGAACGCAAAATCCGGGAACATAACACCGATATGACGGAAACTAGGGCGGCAAGAGTGGAACAAAACACTAGGCAAAAGGCTGAGCCTTCCACCCTTACCAAGTATATAGGTGCATTAAGATAACAAGATAATATTGTGATATACCAACAATAAACAATGTTCCAACAAGGAACGA
Source organism: Triticum urartu (assembly GCF_003073215.2). Lineage (NCBI taxonomy): Eukaryota > Viridiplantae > Streptophyta > Magnoliopsida > Poales > Poaceae > Triticum > Triticum urartu. Next base: position 312,750,465 of record NC_053028.1, on the reverse strand, counting down.
TCTCCAATCTTCACCTGCAACTAGCAACGCTATAAGAGGGGCTGAGCAAAGCGGTAACATAGCCAATCAACGGTTTGCTAGGATATGGTGGGTTAGAGGTTTGACATGGCAATTTGGGAGGCATGATAAGCAAGTGGTAGGTATCGTAGCATAGGCATAGCAAAAGAGCGAGCATCTAGCAAGCAAAGATAGAAGTGATTTCGAGGGTATGATCATCTTGCCTGCAAAGTTGCCAGAGTTGACTTGATCCTCGTAAGCAAACTCAACGAGCTCCTTGTTAGCGAACTCATCTCTCGGCTCTACCCAAACAAGACAAACAAGCAAAAGGAACACAATCAACCACGTGCAATGCTCGAACAACATGATGCAAACATGGTATGCTATGCGGGATGCAATATGTGATGCATATGCAAGGTTTGACAAGGAATGATTGAATCTGGCCTCAACTTGGAATTCCAAGAGTGCCACTGGAAAGGTGAGGTGATTTCGGTTGAAATCAATATAAAGATCACCGGAATCGGATGCACGGTTTGGAAATGGCAAGCAAAACAAATATGGCATCGGCCTGCGATAAACAGCAAGTAGCCATCTAAATGCATCAAGATATATATGCTACAGCACTCAAACATGACAACAAAATACATGGCAGGGATACACTCATGATGCTTGACAAAATATGAACACTGAGCTACGGCTAATTCATCCATTAACAGGTTCAAACAAGCATGGCAAAAATGCAAACGATAACAGGTTTCAGACTTAGTGAAATTAACACAAGTCTGGAATTTAACATCAGGTAGCACACTTTAGAGCATGAAAACTATATGCTACAGGAACTTAACATGGCAAAGCAAGGCATGACATGAAGATACTCAAAGCACTTAGCGAAAGTCCCTTAGAGACCTTGAGCCAAAATGGATCAGAAAATACAATTGCAAGCATGTGAACATGGCAAAAACATAATCAGATTACAGACTTAGTGAAAAACTGGAGCATGCAAATCTGTTAACGAGTAGGCATGTTTACGAGCTCGATGCACTCACTACAGAGCATGACATGACAAACTAAGCATACACCCATCAAGAATACATGGCATAGGACCTATACATGGCAAGAACAACAACATATCATGTACGGATCAATAGCAACATCCTCGGCAAAATCGCTAACAAGTCAACAATCTGCCAGGATTCATGAAATAGCAAAAGTAGAGCTCGATTGACTCAAGCTAGGGTGCTCCATAATTGCAAACAAAGACATGGATGGATATAGAACCACCATGTTAACAAATCATCCTTACTGATCATCCTCAAAAGAGGCATGGATCACTAGGAAACAACATGAACATATGGCATAATGACAAACATCAGGACAAGGACTTAGTGAAATTCTAATGCCCTGAAATCAGCATTACCGAATACGCTACTTTGCAACGAATACGCTACTTTGCAAGCTTGTTCTAGTCGCCACACATATCACAAAAATACATGGTAAGCACCTATGTAAAGATGGCATGGCATATAACAAAACCCATGTAGAGCTCAGGAGCATATCATGCCCACATTAAACATGGCAAAAATGACAAACAGCTATTTGATGAAACAGATCTGACAATTTTATCATATAGCCCTCTTCCAATAGCATTTCAGGCATCAAGATGAGCTCAAATGAAAATGATTCAATGAGATGAAATGATGTACTCTTTGAGGCGAACATTTTGATATGCTACACATGCAAATCGGAGCTACGGATGCGGAGTTACGACATGATGAAGATTGCTAAAAACTTAGGGTTACGGGGATCAAAAGTCAACCGTCAGATCTGAGATCTAGATCGGCCGAAACACTGTAGCAGGCACGGTCACCGAGGTTCGCCGGAATCGGAGAGGCGGCCGGAGCTTGCTGCGGAGCTCGCCGGAGACGTCGAACCTACCGGATCCGGCGCCGGTGGAGTGGTGCGGCGACGAGGGCGGAGGAGCAGGCGCGGGGCGACTCGGGGAGCTCCGGGCGGCGCGGCGCACGAGGACTGTCGGCGGGGAGAGGCGACCGCGGACGGAGGAGCTCCGGCAGGCGGGCGGCGGTGGTGGTGCCGGGCGGCGACCGGCGGAGGAAGAAGCAGGCGCGGGCGCGCTGGGCGGCTCGGCCCGGGAGGCGCGCGGGAGGGCCGGCGCTGGGCCTGGCGGGCCCGCGTCGGTGGGGAGGCGGCGAAGCGGTCCCCTGGATAGGTGGCGCTTCAGGAGTGGACGGCGGGGAGAGCGAACATGTCCGGCCGACCGGATCTTGTCCGGCGGCGCGAGGAGGAGATTTTTTAGGGTTTCATGGGAAAAGATCCGGGATTGGGAATGGGGGTCTATTTATAGACGTAGAGGGAGCTAGGAAGCTCCAAATGGAGTGCGGTTTTCGGCCACGCGATCGTGATCGAACGCTCTAGATGATGGAGAGGGTTTAGGTGGGTTTTGGGCCAAATTGGAAGGGTGTTGGGCTGCAACACAAACGAGGCCTTCTCGGTCCCTCGGTTAACCCTTGGAGTATCAAACGAAGTCCAAATGGCACGAAACTTGACAGGCGGTCTACCGGTAGTAAACCAAGGCCGCATGACAAGTCTCGGTCCAATCCAGAAATGTTTAACCCCCACACACGAAAAGAGGTAGAAAGGGGCACCGGAGGAGATAGGAGCGCCGGAATGCAAAATGGACAACGGGGAAAATGCTCGGATGCATGAGACGAACACGTATGCGAATGCAATGCACATGATGACATGATATGAGATGCATGACAAAGGCAACAACACACGGAGAGAAAAACCCGAACCCGATGAAATGAAATAACTTAGTGCCGGAAACGGCAAGAGTTGGGATACATATAAGGTAAATTACATCCGGGGTGTTACATTGGCCTTTGATGGATGACGGAGGACATGGCCTTATGGTAAGGCATCATGGCCTTGAGAAACTTTTGCTTGATCCAATTCTCATCCTTGTCCTTTGCTCCCATGATCTCGGAGTGAGACCGCGAGAGTGGTTAACCTTCGGAAAAGCTCTCGAGGTTCTTCATCTTCATTCATTGCAAACTCATCGGCTTAATCTTGCACCACTTCAAATTTTGAGCATTGAATGTTTGCGCTTCCCTTGTAAATGCAAACAACATGTTGCCATGCTTCCTTGTCCATGGTGAAAGGATGGAGATGCGCAATATCTTCGGGTGGAATTGCTTCTTGGAGAATGAAGAGAGCGGACTCGTTGAATTGATGATCCGCGGCTTCTCTACGAGTGAAGTTGCTTGGGTCGTGCGGGTAGAAACCTTGCTCAATAATTCTCCAAAGATTAGTAGAACTATGATTTAAATGACGTTTAAAGCGATAGACCCAAGCGGCAAATCCTCATTTTTCACAAGCTTGGGAGGAGGACCAACATGATTCATATGTGTGGAGGGAACTGGTCCTCCATAAGTAATTGGAGGTTCAACATGGGCAAAGATGCCATTTCCACTTCTACCACTAGTCAAAGGAACTTGATCATTAGTAGCTTCCCCCCTTTTGGAGGTAGCATCCATCACCTTGTTAGTGGGATCGACCACTTCCAATGGTGCGGTGGAAACTTTAAGACCATCAAGAAACTTCTCAAGAATGCCTTTGATCTCGGCCATCATGGAGGTTTTCAATGTGTCCAAGTCCACATTAAACTCCTCACGAGAGACCGAGGGTCCCCCATCGGCCGCAGGCAAAGGGGGACTCGCACTAGAGTGCTCCTCCACCTCGTCTGAGGTGTTGATGTCGCTTGAAGCTACGTCGGTATTTCCCTCAGATATGAAACCAAGGTTATCGAACCAGTAGGAGAACCAAGCAACACAATGTAAACAGCCTCTGCACACAAATAATAACCACTCGCAACCCGGCGTGTTAAAGGGGTTGTCAATCCCTTTCGGGTAGCGGTGCCAGAAATGGCACGTGGACGGGAGAGAGTTGTAAATATTGATAGATCGAACGCCAAATAAAATAAATTGCAGCAAGGTATTTTGGGGTTTTTGGTTTAATAGATCTGAAAATAAAAGCAAATAAAAATAGATCACAAAGGCAAATAATATGAGAAAGAGACTCGGGGGCCGTAGGTTTCACTAGTGGCTTCTCTCGAGAAAAATAGCAAAGCGATGGGTGAACAAATTACTGTTGGGCAATTGGTAGAACTTCAAATACTCATGATGATATCCAGGCAATCATCATTATATAGGCATCACGTCCAAGATTAGTAGACCGAATCCTGCCTGCATCTACTACTATTACTCCACACATCGACCGCTATCCAACATGCATCTAATGTATTAAGTTCATGGAGAAACGGAGTAATGCAATAAGAACGATGACATGATGTAGACAAGATCTATCTATGTAGAGATAGGCCCCATCGTTTTATCCTTAGTAGCAACAATACATACGTGTCGGTTCCCCTTCTGTCACTGGGATCAAGCACCATAAGATTGAACCCACTACAAAGCACCTCTTCCCATTGCAAGATAAATAGATCAGGTTGGCCAAACAAAACCCAAATATCGGAGAAGAAATACGAGGCTATAAGCAATCATGCATATAAGAGATCAAAGAAACTCAAATAACTTTCATGGATATAAAAAGATAGATCTGATCATAAACTCGAAGTTCATCGGATCCCAACAAACACACCGCAAAAGAGTTACATCATATGGATCTCCAAGAGACCATTGTATTGAGAATCAAGAGAGAGAGATGAAGCCATCTAGCTACTAACTACGGACCCGAAGGTCTACGAAGAACTACTCACGCATCATCGGAGAGGCACCAATGGAGGTGGTGAACCCCATCCGAGATGGTGTCTAGATTGGATCTGGTGGTTCTGGACTCTGTGGCGGCTGGATGAATATTTCGTCGACTCCCCTAGGGATCTGGAAATATTGGGGTATTTATAGAGCAAAGAGGCGGTCCAGGGGGCACCCGAGGTGGGCACAACCCACCAGGGCACGCCTGGGCCTCCTAGCGCACCCTGGTGGGTTGTCCCCTCCTCGGGACTCCCCCCAGGTGCAACCAGGGCCCAACATGTTCCTTCTAGTCCATAAAAAATCTCCATAAAGTTTCGTGGCATTTGGACTCCGTCTGATATTGATTTTCTGCGATGTAAAAAACACAGAAAAAATAAGAACTGGCACTTGGCACTATGTCAATAGTTTAGTACCAAAAAATGATATAAAATGATTATAAAACATCCAAGATTGATAATATAACAGCATGGAACAATCAAAAATTATAGATACGTTGGATACGTATCAGCATCCCCAAGCTTAACTCCTACTCGTCCTCGAGTAGGTAAGTGACAAAAACAGAATTTTTGATGTGGAATGTTGCCTATCATGTCATATCATATTCTTTTCTTTATAGCATGGACAATTGGACTTTTAGTTGTTCAAAGCAATAGTCTAGTTTTGACATGATAATTTAGATACTCAAGCATATGAACAAGCAACCATGTCTTTCAAAATATCAACGCTAAAATAAGTTATCCCTAGCCCATCATGCTCAAACATTGATCCATTCATGAAACACACTCGAATATTAGCTACACCCAATACTTAAGTACGATCATATTGCCTCCTAGTTGGTGCTTTTATAAGAGAATATGGAGACTCAAATTCAAAAATAAAATTGCATAAAGTAAAAGAAAGGCCCTTCGCAGAGGGAAGTAGGAATTTGTAGAGGTGCCAGAGCTCAAAGCGGAAAAGTTAGAGATAAAAAAATTTTGAGAGGTGTATCCATCCCACCAACGAAAATGACTTAGAGTTCCCAATACTTTCCATGCATAGATATATCATAGGCGGTTCCCAAACAGAAAATAAAGTTTATTCTTTTTTCCACCACAACTTTCACTTTCCATGGCTAACTGTATCCACGGGTGCCCTCCATACCAACACTTTCCGAGGAATTTATTATTTGACAACATAAAGTAAATTCAATTTTTGTTTGCATTTCGAGACTGGGCATCCCTAATACCTTTGCCTTACTCTCGTGCAATGACAAGTGAATGAACAGTCATCTTGCGAATAACACATCTAGCATTAAAAATATTAGCCACCCCTCACCGATCCGCGAGCGAAACAAACACACAAAAGAGAAGTTTATTTTGAAAATTAGATATGGCACATGCAAATTTTCTTAGAATGGCAAGAGAATACCGCATATAGGTAGATATAGTGGACTCATGTGGCAAAACTGGGTTAAACAGTTTTGGATGCACAAGTAGTGATCATACTTAGTGCAAAATGAAGGCTAGCAAAAGATCGGGAAGCGACCAACTAAGAAACAGATAATCTCATAAGCAAGCATTAAGCATAAATAACACCGAATAATGCACCACAAGTAGGATATAACTTCATTACAGGACTATTGACTTTCGTACTTGCATAGGGAATCACAAACCTTAACACCAATATTCTTACTACAGCATAATTACTCATCAAGATGACTCACATATCACATCATCATATCTAAAAACTATTACTAAGAATCAAGTTTATTTTGTCCAATGATCTTCATGAAAGTTTTTATTATATCCTTCTTGGATATCTATCACTTTGGGACTAATTTTCATGTGTTGCTTTTCATAAGCTCAAACAAATATAAGTGAAGATCATGAGCATAATATTTCTTTCTTTCTCTCAAATTAATTTAAGTGAAGCAAGAAAGAATTTCTTGAAAATTTTACCAATCTCAAATAAAATCTAAGTGAAGCAAGGACAACCACTCCGCGGACGCGTCCCGGCGCCCCGTGCATCCTCGACGAGCCGGGTGTTGAGGTGTGTTTGGATTGTGGCCAAAGTGCACCTTACCAAAATCTTGGTCATGACCCAAAGATTGGTCTTTGTTTGGATGGTTGCCATTTTTTGGCATGCTAATGAACTCTAGCCAACTCTAGTTCATTTTTCTTGCCAATGTCAGCCAAATCATGGGCAACCAAAACCTCAACCAAAATTTTGGCTACCCAATGCTTTGATGGGGCAACCTTGGGCACAAACCAAACATACTGTTGGTCGTGCCACCGCATGATGTCTACTACACAACCTTCTTCTTGTAGACGTTGTTGGGCCTCCAAGTGCAGAGGTTTGTAGGATAGTAGAAAATTTCCCTCAAGTGGATGACCTAAGGTTTATCAATCTGTAGGAGGCGTAGGATGAAGATGGTCTCTCTCGAGCAACCCTGCAACCAAATAACAAAGAGTCTCTTGTGTCTCCAACACACCCAATACAATGATAAATTTTATAGGTGCACTAGTTCGGTGAAGAGATGGTGATACAAGTGGTATATGGATAGTAGATAATGGTTTTTGTAATCTGAAATTATAAAAACAGCAAGGTAACGAATGATAAAAGTGAGCGTAAACGGTATTGCAATGATGGTAAACAAGGCCTAGGGTTCATACTTTCGCTAGTGTAAGTTCCCTCAACGATACTAACATAATTGGATCACATAACTATCCCTCAACATGCAACAAAGAGTCACTCCAAAGTCACTAATAGCGGAGAACAAACGAAGAGATTATGGTAGGGTACGAAACCACCTCAAAGTTATTCTTTCCAATCAATCTTTTGGGCTATTCCTATAAGTGTCACAAATATCCCTAGAGTCGTACTAGAATAACACCTTAAGACACAAATCAACCAAAACCCTAATGTCACCTAGATACTCCAATGTCACCTCAAGTATCCATGGGTATGATTATACGATATGCGTCACACAATCTCAGATTCATCTATTCAACCAACACAAAGGACCTCAAAGAGTGCCCAAGTTTCTACCGGAGAATCACGACGAAAACGTGTGCCAACCCCTATGCATAGGTTCATGGGCGGAACCCGCAAGTTGATCACCAAAACATACATCAAGTGAATCACGTGATATCCCATTGTCACCACAGATATCCACGGCAAGACATACATCAAGTGTTCTCAAATCTTTAAAGACTCAATCCGATAAGATTAACTTCAAAGGGGAAACTCAATTCATTACAAGAGAGTAGGGGGGAGAAACATCATAGGATCCAAATATAATAGCAAAGCTCGCGATACATCAAGATCGTATCACCTCAAGAACACGAGAGAGAGAGAGAGATCAAACACATAGCTACTGGTACATACCCTCAGCCCCGAGGGAGAACTACTCCCTCCTCGTCATGGAGATCACCGGGATGATGAAGATGGCCACGGAGAGGGATTCCCCCTCCAGCAGGGTGCCGGAACGGGTCTAGATTGGTTTTCGGTGGCTATGGAGGCTTCTGGTGGCGGAACTCCCGATCTATTGTCCGTTCTAGAAGTTTTACGATACGTAGGTTATATGGGTGAAAGGAGTACGTTGGTGGACCGAAGGGGGGGCACGAGGCAGTGGGGCACGCCCCAGGGGGGTGGGCGCGCCCCCTACCCTCGTGAGCACCTCCTTCATCTTCTGACATAGGGTCCAAGTCTATCCGGTAGGTTTCCTTCCAAAAATAACTTCTCGAGTTGATTTCGTTCCGTTTCGACTCCGTTTGATATTCCTTTTTCTTCGAAACACTGAAATAGGCATAAAACAGTAAATCTGGGCTGGGCCTCCGGTTAATAGGTTAGTCCCAAAAATAATATAAAAGTGGAATAATAAAGCCCAATAATGTCCAAAACAGAAGATAATATAGCATGGAGCAATCAAAAATTATAGATACGTTGGAGACGTATCAAGCATCCCCAAGCTTAATTCCTGCTCGTCCTCGAGTAGGTAAATGATAAAAACAGAATTTTTGATGTGGAATGCTACTGGGCATATTTTCAATGTAATTCTCTTAATTGTGGTATGAATATTCAATCCGAAAGATTCAAGACAAAAGTTTAATATTGACATAGAAATAATAATACTTCAAGCATAATAACTAAGCAATTATGTCTTCTCAAAATAACATGGCCAAAGAAAGTTATCCCTACAAAATCATATAGTCTGGCTATGCTCTATCTTCACCACACAAAGTATTTAAATCATGCACAACCCCGATGACAAGCCAAGCAATTGTTTCATACTTTTGTCATTCTCAAACTTTTTCAATCTTCACGCAATACATGAGCGTGAGCCATGGACATAGCACTTTAGGTGTAATAGAATGGTGGTTGTGGAGGAGACGAAAGGGAGAAGATAGTCTCACATCAAATAAGCGTATCAATGGGCCATGGAGATTCCCATCAATAGATATCAATGCGAGTGAGTAGGGATTGCCATGCAATGGATGCACTAGAGCTATAAGTATATGAAAGCTCAAATAGAAACTAAGTGGGTGTGCATCCAACTTGCTTGCTCACGAAGACCTAGGGCATTTTGAGGAATCCCATCATTGGAATATACAAGCCAAGTTCTATAATGAAAAATTCCCACTAGTATATGAAAGTGATAACATAGGAGACTCTCTATCATGAAGATCATGGTGCTACTTTGAAGAACAAGTGTGGTAAAAGGATAGTAGCATTGTCCCTTCTCTCTTTTTCTCTCTTTTTTTATTTGGGCTTCTTTGGCCTCTTTTTTCGTCCAGAGTCTGACCCCGACTTGTGGGGGAATCATTGTCTCCATCATCCTTTCCTCACTTGGGACAATGCTCTAAAAATGATGAACATCACACTTTTATTTACTTACAACTCAACAATTACAACTCGATACTTAGAATAAAATATGACTCTATGTGAATGCCTCCGGCGGTGTACCGAGATATGCAATGAATCAAGAGTGACATGTATGAAAGAATTATGAACGGTGGCGTTGCCACAAATACAATGTCAGCTACATGATCATGCAAAGCAATATGACAATGATGGAGCGTGTCATAGTAAACGGAACGGTGGAAAGTTGCATGGAAATATATCTCGGAATGGCTATGGAAATGCCATGATAGGTAGGTATGGTGGCTGTTTTGAGGAAGGTATATGGTGGGTGTATGATACCGGCGAAAGGTGCACGGTATTAGAGAGGCTAGCAATGGTGGAAGGGTGAGAGTGCGTATGATCCATGAACTCAACATTAGTCATAAAGAACTCATATGCTTATTGAAAAAATCTACAAGTTATCAAAGAAAAGTATTACGCGCATGCTCCTAGGGGGATAGATTGGTAGGAGAAGGCCATCGCTCGTCCCCGACCGCCACTCATAAAGAAGACATTCAATAAATAAATCATGCTGCGACTTCATCACATAACGGTTCACCATACGTGCATGCTACGGGAATCACAAACTTTAACACAAGTATTTCTCAAATTCACAACTACTCAACTAGCATGACTCTAATATCACCATCTCCATATCTCAAAACAATTATCAATTATCAAACTTCTCCTAGTATTCAACACACTCATAAGAAAGCTTTTACTAATCTTGTATACCTAGCATTTTAGGATTATTTAAGAAAATTACCATGCTATTTAAGACTCTCAAAATAATCTAAGTGAAGCATGAGAGATCAATAGTTTCTATAAAACAAATCCACCGACGCGCTCTAAAAGATATAAGTGAAGTACTAGAGCAAAACTATATAACTCAAAAGATATAAGTGAAGCACATAGAGTATTCTAATAATTTCCGAATCATGTGTGTCTCTCTCAAAAGGTGTGTACAGCAAATATGATTGTGGTAAACTAAAAAGCGAAGACTCAAATCATACAAGACGCTCCAAGAAAAACACATATCATGTGGTGAATAAAAATATAGCTCCAAGTAAAGTTACCGATAGAAGTAGACGAAAGAGGGGATGCCTTCTGGGGCATCCCCAAGCTTAGGCTCTTGCCACTCCTTGTTCCATAATCCAACAAATCCTTACCCAAAACTTCAAAACTTCACAACACAAAACTTAAAGTAGAAAATCTCGTGAGCTCCGTTAGCGAAAAAGAACAAAAGACCAATTCAAGGTACTGTAATGAACTCATTCTTTATTTATATTGGTGTTAAACCTACTGTATTCCAACTTCTCTATGGTTTATAAACTATTTTACTAGCCATAGATTCATCAAAATAAGCAAACAACACACGAAAAACAGAATCTGTCAAAAACAGAACAGTTTGTAGTAATATGTAGCTAGCGCAAGATCTGGAACCCAAAAAATTCTAAAATAAATTGCTGGACGTGAGGAATTTATATATTAATCATCTGAAAAAATAATTAACTAAATATCACTTTCCAAATAAAAATGGAAGCAGTTCTCTTGAGCGCTAAAGTTTCTGTTTTTTACAGCAAGATTAACAAGACTTTCCCCAAGTCTTCCCAACGGTTCTACTTGGCACAAACACTAATTAAACACAAAAAAACACAACAAAAACAGAGGCTATATAAATTATTTATTACTAAACAGGAGCAAAAATCAAGGAATAAAAATAAAATTGGGTTGCCTCCCAACAAGCGCTATCGTTTAACGCCCCTAGCTAGGCATAAAAAGCAAGGATAGATTTAGGTATTGCCATAATAGTAAGATAGATCATTAAAACTCATTTCATATTCTCTACGTTCGGCAGCAAGTTTTCTTTGAGGCAAGAAAAAGTAATCAAAAGGGCTAAATTTAATGGGACAAAAGTCCCCAAGATCAACTTTGGGAGGTATAGGTTCCTCCTTCGGCCCTTCGTATTGCACAACCAATTCATCATTATAAGCATTGTTTTGACAGAACTTTGTGAGCCTATACTCAAGAGAATATCCTAGTTCATTATTTCGAATGGCCAAATCATCATTAAGTTCAGAAATTCTATCAACTAAAACATTGGTAGGAACCCTTTTTCTAAGATTTTCATTGAAAGCAACATAGTCTAGCGATTGAAAACGCATTATTTCTTCTTGATCAAAAAGGATAGCCTCTATGGGAGGACGGCAAGCGTCCACCCTATAATGCGCAAAGATTTCTTTAGCCTCTTTTATTATGAATCTAAACTCATGAGCCAAAAAAGATAGTAGCGGCACGCTTAACAGAAGAATGCTCAATATTAGAAAATTCTAGGAAAATTCTTTGTATGCAAGGGTGCATGTGCATGTCCATGAATTGTCTTTCAAGTTCAACCACAAGCATGGCAATAGCGTCCGCAAGACTACTAGTTCTATGAAGGATAGAACTACCCATAGAAGGTAAAGCACCGGCACAAGTAAAGAAATCTTGGATAACTCCTTTTCCAATAATATTACCACTACCAATACGGGATTTTTTTGTATGTAAGATAGGGGGTTCTTCAGCAGGAGCATCCGAATTTTTTCATGATATTACTATTGTCCATATCGACAATAATTTCCCAATTTCAGACATAACGACAGAAAG
>NC_053028.1:312694679-312737151 GCF_003073215.2 Triticum urartu | reverse complement strand
CATACACAACAGATAGATAGATGCATAATGTAACAGACTATGAGAACCAAGGGATTCTCCCATGGACATGTACCTGTGACAGCATTAAGGTGCGAGGGAAGGGGAAGAGGTCATATGCATTCTCAGAAGATTTTGAAGATAAATCAGTTTAGAAGACATTGACCTCATAGTGCGAAGATATTCACTCATAGATAGAGAGTTGGTTCTAGATTTGTACGAATCCACGAATAAGTACAAGTGAGGAATCTAACTACTTTGTGAAGCACAAGTGAACATACTAGGCATATTATGAGATGCAGTATGAAATAGATCCAACTTGTGTGAATAGAAACTGCTTGTGGTAGAAAGTGATGAATCTATAGGATCAAAGGGGCCGTAAAAAGGAAGTTTTATTTAACACACAAAGACCTACTAGACGGAGTGGGAGAAGAGGTCGAGCAGTTCGATCGTCCGTGCCCTAACTTGGCGACGGAGGACACCTACGGCGACGGCGAAGAAGACGATGTCCGCGGCTGGCGTGAAGATGGCGTCTGTGAGGTCGTGGCAGCTAAGCGCTTCGTCGCCGGCGTCGTCGAGGGCTAGCGGTGGCGCTAGGGTTTGTGCGAGAGTGGAAGAAAGGATAATGACTGTGGTGAGGCGTGTATTTATAGGGATAGGGACGACACAGTGTTATTACACAGGTGCCCCTGACGATTCACATCTGAAGGACATGTGGCTATCATGCAACATATCAGAGGTTGTTCCATGTTCCCACGCACGCCTGGATTGTCGGGTGGTCGTTCCCACTTCTCCGGGTTTCAGGTGAAAGGATTTAGCATTGAAAACAGACTTAATGTTTGTCTCTGTATCTTCTGCTGACAAGGACGCAGAGAAGATATTCGACAGTTTCAATAGAATGCATATGATTTGGAGAGATAGAGTTTGAGATAGAAAGCATAGAGAGGTTAGGGTCCGATCACATTCACTTAGTTCAAAAGATTCAACAAGAAGACATAGCTATAGAGAGAGATGCTGTAGAGGACAGAACACTAGTATATATATATGAGAAAGACAATCAAATCAACATAGTGAAGATAATCATGAAGACAAGTTGAGATTGAAGCCAAACCAAATGTGAAGACATACCAAACGTAACGCCATGAGTGAAACACTTCAAACAGAAAAATTTGGTGGTGGCGTTACCCACCGTATAGGAAGTATTAGACCCAGACACGGCGCACAATTATCGTGGCGCTCCGAAGTCAAATTCCACATTAATGTATTCACACTTAGAATGTAAGTCTTCATTGATTGAAGATATACTTTACTTCGTGTGTTGCACATCTAAGTCATCAATATGCATAAGTGTTAGGATGTGTGCCTGATCACAGGACATTTGAGGATTCCAAGATATTTAGCTCACACCGTAACTTGCAAAACCTCTTCTCATCCAAGGGCTTGGTGAAGATATCTGCCAATTGCTCTTCAGTGTTGACGTGTATGATATCAATATCTTCCTTCACAACATGATCTCTGAGAAAGTGATGACGAATTTCAATGTGCTTTGTCTTCGAGTGCTGAACTGGGTTGTTGGCAATCTTGATGGCGCTTTCGTTGTCGCAGTAGAGTGGCACTTGCTTCAGATGAATGCCATAGTCTTTGAGTGTTTGCTTCATCCATAGAAGCTGAGCGCAGCAAGATCCAGCAGCAATGTATTCAGATTCAGAAGTGGAGAGAGATACACAGTTCTGCTTCTTTGAAGACCAACATACAAGTGATCGTCCCAGAAAATGACATGTGCCTGATGTAGACTTGCGATCCACCTTGTCACCAGCATAATCAGCATCCGAGAATCCAACCAGATCAAACTCTGAGCCCTTTGGATACCATAATCCTAATGTTGGGGTGTAAGCCAAATATCGAAGAATTCGCTTCACAGCTAAGTGATGCGATTCCTTTGGTGCCGCTTGGAATCGAGCACACATGCAAACACTAAGCATAATATCTGGCCTAGATGCACATAGATAAAGTAAAGAACCAATCATGGAGCGGTATACCTTTTGATCGAACTCTTTACCATTGTCGTCGGGACCCAGATGATGTTTGGCTGGCATTGGCGTCGTGAAGCCTTTGCAGTCTTGCATCCCAAATTTCTTCAGGCAATCTTTGAGGTACTTCTCTTGAGATATGAAGATGCCGTTGCGTTGCTGACGTATTTGAAGACCAAGGAAGAACTTCAGCTCACCCATCATGGACATCTGATATTGCTCTTGCATCATATATCCAAACTCTTCACTGTATTTCTGATTGGTGCAGCCGAAGATAATGTCATCCACATATATTTGGCACACAAACAGTTCACCATCATATGTCTTCGTGAAGAGAGTGGGGTCGAGGGAACCAGTTTGAAGCCTTTGCTCTTCAGGAAGTCTTTGAGTGTGTCATACCAAGCCCGAGGGGCTTGTTTGAGGCCATACAGTGCCTTGTTGAGCTTGTACACCATGTCAGGATGTTTTGGATCTTCAAAGCCAGGCGGTTGTGCAACATACACTTCTTCTTCAATCTTGCCATTGAGAAAAGCGCTCTTCACATCCATTTGATACAGAAGAATGTTATGATGATTTGCATAGGCCAGCAGTATGCGTATGGCTTCAAGCCTAGCCACAGGAGCAAATGTTTCATCAAAGTCAATCCCTTCAACTTGAGTGTATCCTTGAGCAACGAGACGAGCTTTGTTTCTGACAAC
Organism: Triticum urartu; assembly: GCF_003073215.2. Taxonomy (NCBI): domain Eukaryota; kingdom Viridiplantae; phylum Streptophyta; class Magnoliopsida; order Poales; family Poaceae; genus Triticum; species Triticum urartu. Next base: position 312,734,426 of record NC_053028.1, on the reverse strand, counting down.
TTGACCATGCTCATCTTGCTTGTTGCGATATATCCATTTAGTGCCTATTATATTGTGCTTACGAGGATCAGGACGCTTAACCAGTTCCCATACATTATTCAGCTCAAACTGTTGAAGCTCTTCTTGCATAGCTTGAATCCATTCAGGTTCCATGAAGGCTTCATCAACTTTCTTGGGTTCAGATATTGAGACGAATGCGAAGTGCCCACAGAAATTTGCTAGCTGTGTTGCCCTTGAACGAGTGAGTGGACCTGGTGCATTGATGCTATCAATTATTCTCTCAATCTGTACTTCATTTGCAACACGAGGATGTACAGGACGAAGATTTTGCTCTTGCTGATCATTGTCATCGTTAGAAGGATTGTCTTCAGGCTGAGCATTGTCTTCAGGTTGATCAGGTGCGGAGATGATAAGTTCCTCTTCAGGCTGAGCTTCAGATGGTATGATTTCTCCAGTTCCCATAAGTTTGATTGATTCACTGGATGGAACTTCATCTAGCACATTTGGCAGGTGCTCTCTTTGCGAGCCGTTAGTCTCATCGAACCGCACATCCATAGTTTCAACCACTTTATAGTGAAAGAGGTTGAAGACTCTGTAGGAGTGCGAATCCTTTCCATATCCAAGCATAAAACCTTCATGTGCTTTGGTGCAAATTTTGAAGTGTGATGTGGATCCTTGATCCAGCACCTGGCACCAAATACTCTGAAGTAACTGACATTTGGCTTCTTGCCAGTAAGGAGCTCATAGGATGTCTTGTTGAGAAGCTTGTGAAGATAAACACGGTTGATGATATGGCATGCAGTATCAATGGCTTCAGGCCAGAATTTTCTTGGAGTCTTGTATTCATCAAGCATCGTCCGGGCCATCTCAATAAGTGTTCTGTTCTTGCGTTCCACGACGCCATTCTGCTGCGGCGTGTACGGAGCTGAGAATTCATGTGTGATGCCCAAAGTATCAAGATAGTATCTAGGCCAGTGTTCTTGAATTCAGTGCCATTGTCACTTCTGATGTGCTTTATCTTGACGCCATAGTTGTTCATGGCTCGATTGGCGAAGCGTCTGAAGACATCCTGCACTTCAGTCTTGTAGAGGATTATATGCACCCAAGTATATCTTGAATAATCATCAACAATGACAAAGCCATAGAGACAAGCAGTAGTAGTAAGAGTTGAGTAATGAGTGGGACCGAAAAAGGTCCATGTGGAGCAGTTCGAAGGGTTGAGTCGTTGTCATGATTGTCTTCGAGGGATGCTTGGCCCTCGTCATCTTTCCTGCTTCACAGGCACCGCATAAGTGATCCTTCTTGAACTTGACGCCCTCGATGCCTATGACATGCTTCTTTCTTGCAAGAGTGTGCAAGTTCCTCATGCCAGCATGCCCTAGCCTCCGATGCCAGAGCCAGCATTCTGAAGCTTTTGCTAGAAGACATACGGCAAGTTGTGGTCCTGCTGAGAAATCTACCACGTACAAATCATCTTTCGATACCCTTCAAACACTAGAGACTTGTCAGATTCCATTAGAACAAGGCAACGATATTTTCCAAACATCACAATCATGTTTAAATCGCAAAGCATTGAGACAGACATTAAGTTGAAACCAAGGGATTCAACAAGCATGACTTTATCCATGTGTTGATCCCTTGAGATTGCAACTCTACCTAGACCCAATACCTTGCTTTTACCAGTGTCAGCAAATGTGATGTGACTTTTGTCAGATGGACGTAAGGTTGAGTCCATAAGAAGACTTCGCTTGCCAGTCATGTGATTAGTACACCCACTATCAATAATCCATTCTGAAGCAGCTGGTGTCGTACCCTATGCAGTTAGGGGGATAGGCTTCACGAAGAGAATTGTGAAGCATAAACATTTGACGAGCAAGTGGATTATGAAAGCTTAGATCAAGGTTAGGACTGATAGGGCAAGTAGCAAGCGACTCAGGAACAAAATACATAATAAGACCATTTGGGCATTTGATCTTGCGCCCTACAAGATGTTTAAGGTCCCCAGCAATAGCTTCAGACGATTTTGGTTTTCGGCTGGAGACCTTTCCCTGCAAAAGAGAGTTAAGCTTTCTTAGCCACCCACATCTTCAAGGGTGGCTTAGAAGCAATGAGTCTAAGTGCAGCATCTGAGAACTTTGGCTTTGGAGCCCTAGCAAAAAGTCTTGCAGGTGGACAATAGTACTCATAAGAATAAGCAGAGTAGTTCTTGGTCTTATGAACATGGCGGTTTGATGAAACGCGCTCATATTCATAGGCCTGAGTAGGTTTCCCTGCAAAACATTTGCGTTAGTGCGACTCAGGTGAGTCCTCTGTCTGTATGAAGCCTTTGGACCGTATGAAGCCTGTGGTCTGGGGTTTGTCTTCTTCATGTGTGGTGTCATGACGACATTCACAGGAAGATTCTCCAAACACTTTTTCGGCACCCAGACTTTCTTCATAGGCGGCCCATTCCTGCAGTTAGTACCAATATACCTGGCAAACACTTCACCATTCTGATTCTTAAACAGTTTATAGTTTGCATCAAAGGATTCATCAATAACAATGGGATTAGCACAAGTGAAGCCAGATAGGGTGGATGGATCCACTGAAGGTTCCTTTGCAGCAACCCATGTGGTTTTGGGGTACTGCTCAGGTTTCCAGTAAGAGCCATCAGCATTCATTTTCCTTTTCGAACCCAACACCCTCTTTCCTAGGGTTTCGGTTCAGGATCTGCCTTTTGAGAACATCACATAGTGTCTGATGCCCTTTGAGACTTTTGAACATCCCTGTTTCAAGCAATGTCTTCAACCTAGCATTCTCATCAGCAATAGCAGTGGCATCCTCAGCAGAGGGGTTAGTTACCACATCAACAGTTGAAGATATTGCAACAGTAGCAGCAGTAGAACATTTAGCAACAGAAGTAGCGTTATCACGCTCAAGGCATTTAAGACATGGTGGTTCAAATCCTTCCTGAGCGGACTGATCTGTTCGGCGCGAAGTGACTCGTTTTCCTTTTGAAGATCTTCATGAGCCGCTCTCAATTTCTCAAGTTCTTGCTTCCTTTGAAGATAATCATAGGAAAGCTTTTCATGAGTTGTTGAGAGCGTTTCATGACGACTTTCAAGTTCCTCATACTTAACATGAAGATTTTTTATGTCTTCAATTAAGGACTGAGATCGAGTCATTTCAGCGTCCAACAGGTCATCGCTTTTGTCTAACAGTTTTTGAATATGTTCCATAGCTTTCTGTTGTTTAGTGGCAAGGGAAGCAAGTTTTGCATAGCTGGGTCCAAATTCATCACCAGATTCATCATCACTGGATTCAGATAGATAGCATTCAGTTACCTTAGCATCTTTTGCCATAAGGCATGATGCAGAAGATGATGATTCTGGTTCGAATGTCATCAAACCAAGGATCATGACGAGTTTCGATGACCTTCATAGACCTCAGAGAGACGGTCCCAGATAAGCTTCGCATGATCGAGATGCATGATATTCCTGAACTGATTTTGAGACAGACAGGAGCAGATGACGTCCTTCGCCGTGAGGTTGAGAAGAGTGTACTTGCGAATGTCATCAGCTTCCGCCATCTTGCACAGATCGGTCAGACCAATCTCAGTGAACGGTCCACAGCTCGCTGTTTATCGCCATGAGGCGCTTCTTCATCATGGCCTTCCACTTGGGATACTCGTGACCGTCAAAGATGGGGCATGACACAGTCTTCATTCTGTGGTCGACATAACTAAAACTCCAGGCGGTTAAACCAAAATCACACAGAACAAGGGAGTACCTTGCTCTGATACCAATTGAAAGTGCGTTATATCGACTAGAGGGGGGGTGAATAGGGATTTTTATGAAAGTCTTCAAAACATGGGAGTTTTGAAGACAAACGATAGAAATGAACCTATAACCATGCAGCGGAAGGTAGACTACCCTAGACAAGCCATAGTCAAGTATTCAATGAAGTGAAAGCACAAAGACTAACAGCAGCTAGGCAGTACGGATCAGGATGGAAGATAATATGAAACCAATCTGAACAAACAGTCACACAGTGAAGACAAATGGACAATGCAAATAGGCAATGACTTCACAAGGACCAACTGTAAATAAAGAGATGGGAAGGATAGAACCAGTGAGCTTGGTGAAGACAAAGGTTTGGTAGACCAGTTCCAACTGCTGTGACAGTTGTACGTCTGGTTAGGGCGGCTAGGTATTTAAACCTAGGACACACAGTCCCGGACACCCAGTCCTGAACACGCAGCTCAGGACACCTCAGTCCTCACCGTATTCCCCTTGAGCTAAGGTCACACAGACCTCGCCCAATCACTCTGGTAAGTCTTCAAGGTAGACTTCCAAACTTCACAGACCTTCGTTCACTCGGCGATCCACAAATGGACTCTTGGATGCTCAGACGCGACGCCTAACGGCTGGAGATTCCACAGTCCTTCAAAGTGTAATAAGTCTTCCAGATCACACAGACAGGAAGACTAAGTGGATGCCTAACACTCTTTGGCTCTGGGTGTTTAAGGGCTTTATCCTCGCAAGGAATTCTCTCTCAAAGGCTTCAAGGTGGGTTGCTCTTCAAACGGAACAAAAGCCGGTACTCTAACTCTGAGGCAGCCACCGTTTATGGTTGTAGGGGTGGGCTATTTATAGGCCACTGGGCAACCTGACCTGATTTGTCCGAAATGACCTTGGTCACTAAGGAACTGACTACGTGTTCCAACGGTCAGATTTCAAACACACACCGGCAACTTTACTTGGGCTACAAGCAAAAGCTGACTTATCCAACTCTGGACAAGATTTGCTCTCATAGTCTTCACTTGAAGACATAGGATTTTGGTTAAGCATCACTTCAGTAATTCTGACTGGTTCTCTTGGACCCCACTTAACAGTATGGTGGTTCCTATGACTCAACAAAGAAACACAGAAACGACGAAACTGCTAAGTCTTCGCTGCTCCATAGTCTTCACGCGATGTCCTTCTCTTATCATGGTCTTCATGTGAATGTCTTCACATACACCTCTGACTTCAATGTCTTCATACATTTTTTAGGGGTCATCTCTAGTAGGAACCGAATCAATGAGGGACTTATACTATGTTATCCTTCTCAACAAACACATTTAGTCCCTCAACTAGGTTTGTCGTCAATACTCCAAAACCAACTAGGGTGCCAACTAGATGCACTTACACAAGGATACTCTCTTCTTCGAGGATCGCATTGTTGTGCCTAAAGGTGACCTTCGTAAAGTCATTATGAACGAGGCTCACAATTCACTCCTCTCATCCACCCTGGAAGTACAAAGATGTACCAGGACCTCAAGCAGTCGTATTGGTGGACTCGAATGAAGCGTGAGATTGCTCAGTTCGTGAATGAATGTGATGTCTGCAGAAGAGTGAAGGCAGAACACCAACGACCAGCTGGTCTCCTCCAACCTCTTGCCATTCCAGAATGGAAGTTTGACCACATTGAGATGGACTTCGTGACGGGTTTCCAAAGTCCAAGCGTGGCAATGATGCTATATTCGTTGTCATCGACAAACTCACTAAAGTGGCTCACTTTCTGCCTATCAAAGAGTCTATCACTGCAGCTCAATTGGCGGAGCTGTATACCTCTCGGATTGTCTCTCTGCACGGCATTCCATAGTTGATCTCTTCAGACCGTGGCAGCATCTTTACCTCCAAGTTTTGGGATTCTTTTCAGAAGGCCATGGGCACCAACATCCGTTTCAGCACAGCTTTTCATCCTCAAACTAGCGGTCAAGTCGAGCGTGTCAATCAGATTCTCGAAGATATGCTCAGGGCTTGCGTTATCTCCTTCGGTATGAAGTGGGAAGATTGTCTTCCATATGCCGAGTTCTCCTACAACAACAGTTTTCAAGCAAGTTCGGGCAAGGCCCCATTTGAAATTCTCTATGGCAGGAAGTGTCGTACTCCTCTTAACTGGTCAGAGACCGGTGAACGTCAACTTCTTGAAATGACTTGATCACAGAGGCAGAGGAAATGTGCAAAGTCATTCGTGATAACCTCAAAGCAGTGCAATCGCGCCAGAAGAGCTACTATGATAGTAAGCATCGTGATTTGGCTTTCGAGATCGGAGACCATGTTTACCTCCGCGTCTCTCCAATGAAAGGTACTCGTCGCTTCGGTATCAAAGGGAAGCTTGCCCCTAGATACGTGGGACCTTTCAAGATCGTCAGCAAGAGAGGCGATCTCGCCTATCAACTCGAGCTTCCTTCAAACTTTGCCAATGTTCAAATGTGCACGAGTGTTCCATGTCTCTCACGTCTCCGCTTCGCAAGTGCTTCAAGACTCCTGACCGCACCGTCAACTTCGAAGACATTGATCTCCAAGAAGACCTCTTATCGTGAGCACCCAGTTGCTATTCTTGAAGAGACTGAACGCAAGACTCGCAATAAGTCAATCAAATTCCTCAAAGTCAAGTGGTCACACCATTCCGACCGTGAAGCCACCTGGGAACGCGAGGATCACCTCCGTTCTGAGTACCCGGCGTTTTTCCAGTCCTAGATCTCGGGACGAGATCCTTTCGTAGTGGTGGAGTGTTGTAACACCCCGGATGTAATTTACCTTATCTGTACTCCAACTCTTGCCGTTTCCGGCCTAAGTTATTTTATTTTCCTCGGGTTCGGGTTTTTGTCTCCGTGTGTGTTGCCTTTGTCATGCATCTCATATCATGTCATCATGTGCATTGCATTTGCATACGTGTTCGTCTCATGCATCCGAGCATTTTCCCCGTTGTCCGTTTTGCATTCCGGCGCTCCTATCTCCTCCGGTGCCCCTTTCTACCTCTTTTCGTGTGTGGGGGTTAAACATTTCCGGATTGGACCGAGACTTGCCATGCGGCCTTGGTTTACTACCGGTAGACCGCCTGTCAAGTTTCGTGCCATTTGGACTTCGTTTGATACTCCAACGGTTAACCGAGGGACCGAGAAGGCCTCGTGTGTGTTGCAGCCCAACACCCTTCCATTTGGCCCAAAACCCACCAAAACCCTCTCCATCACCTAGAGCGTTCGATCACGATCGCGTGGCCGAAAACCGCACCTCATTTGGACTCTCCTAGCTCCCTCTATGCCTATAAAATAGATCCCCCTTCCGAATCGGGTCTTCTTCCCCCTAACCCTAGATCCCCTCCTCTCCGCGCGCGGACAGTCACGTCCGCCGCCGCCGGACACACCGCCGCCCCAACCGCCGACCCACGTGGTGCGCGCGCCTCCACTGCTCGGCCAGGCGGAACCCGCACCGGGCCCTCCAAGCCCATCGGCCAGCCGCGCCCCCGCGCCCGACGCTGCCCCGCCTTCCAGCGCCGCCCGCGCCCGCCCGGCGCCGCCCTTCGCCGCCCTGCCGCCGACCTTGGCACCGGCGAGCTCCGCAGCTCCGGCCACCGGTGCGCGCCGCCCCAGCCACCGGCGCCCGTGGCCACCCCACCGACGTCCGCCGCCGACTCCACTCCTCTCCGGCGTCCTCCTCCGACCGCGACGAGCTCCGGCCACCACCACCATCTCCGGCGACCTCTGGTGAACAGTGTCGCCGACGAACCTCGGGATCCACTCCGGCCGGATCTCAGATCTGGAATAGTCTCTCGGTTGACTTTTTCCCAGGAACCCTAATTTTTTTGCATTCTTGCACATGTCTATACTCTGCATCCGTAGCTCCGATTTGTGCGTGTAGCATATCAAAATGTTCTGTCTCGACGAGTACATCATTTCATCTCATTGCATCATTTTCATTTGAGCTCATCTTGATGCCCGAAATGCTGTTGGAAGAGGGCTATGTGGTTAATTTGTCAGATCTGTTGCATCAAATAGCTATTTGTCATTTTTGCCATGATTAATGTGTGCATGATATGCTCCTGAGCTCTACATGAGTGTTTTGTTATATGCCATGCCATCTTTACAGAGGTGCTTACCATGTATTTTTGTGATATGTGTGGTGACTAGCACAAGCTTGCAAAGTAGTCGTAATCGGTAATGCTGATTTCAGGGACTTAGAATTTCACCAAGTCCTTGTCCTGATTTTGTCGTTATGCCATATGTTCATGTTGTTTCCTAGTGATCCGTGCCTCTTTTGAGGATGATCAGTAAGGATGTTTTGTTAACATTGTGGTGCTCTATCCATCCATGTCTTTGTTTGCATTTATGGAGCACCCTAGCTTGAGTCAATCGAGCTCTACTTTTGCTATATCGTGAATCCTGGCAGATTGTTGACTTGTTAGCGATTTTGCCGAGGATGTTGCTATTGATCCGTGCATGCTATGTTGTTGTTCTTGCCATGTCTAGCTCCTATGCCATGTATTCTTGATGGGTGTATGCTTAGTTTGTCATGCCATGCTTTGTAGTGAGTGCATCGAGCTCGTAAACATGCCTACTCGTTAACTGATTTGCATGCTCCAGTTTTTCACTAAGTCTGAGATCTGTTTATGTTTTTGCCATGTTCACATGCTTGCAATTGTATTTTCTGATCCCTTTTGGCTCAAGGTCACTAAGGGACTTTTGTTAAGTGCTTTGAGTAGCTTCATGCCATGCCTTGATTTTGCCATGTTAAGTTCCTGTAGCATGTAGTTTTCATGCTCTAAAGTGTGCTTCCTGATGTTAAATTCCAGACTTGTGTTAATTTCACTAAGTCTGAAACCTGTTATCATTTGCATTTTTGCCATGCTTGTTTGAACCTGTTAATGGATGAATTAGCCGTAGCTCAGTGTTCATCTTTTGTCAAGAATCATGAGTGGATCCCTGCCATGTATTTTGTTGTCATGTTTGAGTGCTGTAGCATATTTATCTTGATGCATTTAGATGGCTACTTGCTGATTATCGCAGACCGGTGCCATATTTGTTTTGCTTGCCATTTCCAAACCGTGCATCCGATTCCGGTGATCTTTATATCGATTTCAACCGAAATCACCTCACCTTTCCAGTGGCACTCTTGGATTTCCAAGTTGAGGCCAGGTTCAATTCATTCCTTGTCAAATCTTGCATATGCATCACATATCGCATCGCCAGTAGCATACCATGTTTGCATCATGTTGTTTGAGCATTGCACGTGGTTGATTGTGTTCCTTTTGCTTGTTTGTCTTGTTTGGGTAGAGCCGGGAGACGAGTTCGCTAACGAGGAGCCCGTTGAGTTTGCTTACGAGGATCAAGTCAACTCTGACAACTTTGCAGGCAAGATGATCATACCCTCGAAATCACTTCTATCTTTGCTTGCTAGATGCTCGCTCTTTTGCTATGCCTATGCTACGATACCTACCACTTGCTTATCATGCCTCCCAAATTGCCATGTCAAACCTCTAACCCACCATGTCCTAGCAAACCGTTGATTGGCTATGTTACCGCTTTGCTCAGCCCCTCTTATAGCGTTGCTAGTTGCAGGTGAAGATTGGAGATCGTTCCTTGTTGGAACATTGTTTATTGTTGGGATATCACTATATCTTGTTATCTTAATGCATCTATATACTTGGTAAAGGGTGGAAGGCTTGGCCTTTTGCCTAGTGTTTTGTTCCACTCTTGCCGCCCTAGTTTCCGTCATATCGGTGTTATGTTCCCGGATTTTGCGTTCCTTACGCGGTTGGGTGATAATGGGAACCCCTTGACAGTTCGCCTTGAATAAAACTCCTCCAGCAATGCCCAACCTTGGTTTTACCATTTGCCACCTAGCCTCTTTTCCCTTGGGTTTCCGGAGCCCGAGGGTCATCTTATTTTAAACCCCCGGCCAGTGCTCCTCTGAGTGTTGGTCCGAACTGGGAAGCCTGCGGGGCCACCTCGGGGAAACTCGAGGGTTGGTTTTACTCGTAGCTTGACCATCTGAGTGTGCCCTGAGAACGAGATATGTGCAGCTCCTATCGGGATTTGTCGGCACATTCGGGCGGTTTGCTGGACTTGTTCTTGTCGAAGTTGTCGTAGAACCGGGATGCCGAGTCTGATCGGAATGTCTCGGGAGAAGGTATCCTTCGTTGACCATGAGAGCTTGTGATGGGCTAAGTTGGGACTCCCCTGCAGGGATTTGAACTTTCGAAAGCCGTGCCCGCGGATGGGCAGATGGGAATTTGTTAATGTCCGGTTGTATGTAGATAACATGAACCTTAACTTAATTAAAATGAATCAACTGCGTGTGTTACCGTGATGGTCTCTTCTCGGCGGAGTCCGGGAAGTGAACACGGTGTTGGAGTAATGTTTGCCGTAGGTTGTTCTATAGTTCTTCGTTCGCTGCGCCTTCTCTTCTCGCTCTCTTTTGCGAACAGGTTAGCCACCATATATGCTAGTCGCTTGCTGCAGCTCCACATATTACCTTGCCTTACCTATAAGCTTAAATAGTCTTGATTGCGAGGGTGCGAGATTGCTGAGTCCCCGTGACTCACAGATTATTTCCAAACCAGATGCAGGGACCGATGATCCGTTCCAGATGATGCGCTTGAGCTCAAGTGGGAGTTCGACGAAGACTCTCACGCTTACTATGTGTCTTTCCCTGATGATCAGTAGTGGTGCCCAGTTGGGGCGATCGGGACCATGTCGCATGTTGGGGTTGATCTTTTATTTTGGTACCGTAGTCGGACCATGAGTGTATTGGATGATGTAATGCTATTTATGTACTTTGTGTGACGTGGCGAGTGTAAGCCAACTATGTACCTTTCCCCTTATTATCTATTTACATGGGTTGTTGTGAAGATTACCTTACTTGCGACATTGCTTTCAATGCGGTTATGCTCTAAGTCGTGCTTCCGACACGTAGGAGATATAGCCGCATCGAGGTTACAGGTTCGGAGCGACAACCGGAGTTCAAGAACGCAAATGTGGACACCTTTCTTGACGAAGAAGGGATTTCACACGAGTTCTCGGCTACGTACACACCTCAACAAAATGGAGTTGTTGAAAGGAAGAACCGGACTCTTATCGAGATGGCAAGAACGATGCTTGATGAGTACAAAACGCCAAAGCACTTTTGGGCGGAAGCGGTTGAGACAGCTTGGCACGAGACATGACTACCTTGGATACGACCAAAAATATTGCATACATGCATATTTGTCAGGTGATTTCTAATGCAAACTATTCAATAATCTATTTATGTTATCCAGAACAAAAATACTTCACACACTTTTGTGTTTTGTCTAATTGCAGGTGTATGGGACAATTGTACAATCCACATATGAAGATAAGGGAAAAGGAGAAGTTTAGGTTGTGTTCAAAAAGTCCTTCTCACGTCACTTTTGGGCCAAGAGAAGATAGAGTCCAAGTCTCTCACGTTCTAGATTCAGATTCGGACTGCACAGACATACCTGACTCAAAACGCCAACAACTTTTTCATACGGACTCCGAATTGGGTGATTCTTTTTTTTTGGAAACTAGATTTCGTGCTCTTTCCAACCCAATTGGGTTCACCTTCAAATTCGTCTGGAGCGTTGAGTTACGGACGAAACAATCTGACGTTGCAGCAGAATCCGAGTCAAACTACAAGCCCAAAGGTGTTGCATCACCTCCACTTGGGCCCATGAGCCTTGTACGACCTAGGGTTAGTTTTAGGCTGCCTTGGGACGTCCTCCCACCTCCTTGGCCGCCACCCCTTGCTCCTATATAAGTAGATCCATCTAGTAGCTTTTTCCTTGGGATTTGTTTAGTTAAAAGTTAGCCATTGCAACTTCGTGTACTTCGTTTGTGTCCAACGACCAAACCAAGACCGCTTACGGATCCCCACCATTATCAATACCTCATATATATTTGCAATATTCAGATTGCTTTATCATATTCTTGCTCGTTCTTCGATTGCTTGCAGGAATAGACCTTCGTGGTCAGGCTGACCGTGCTTCCGGCATCGTCAGTAACCTCAGGAGATTGGTTTAGCGATTGCTAAGGCGCAACGTCGTGCACGTTTGTAGTCGGATCGTCAAAGTCGTCTCCACCAAATCGATAGTTATCATCTCATCGAAAGATCGGGACACCCTCGCCTCTATCAAGTGGTATCAGTTTTCAGGTTGCTCGGTGAGAATTTCCAGTTTCTAGATTAGATTTATTTTCTTACCTATTGTCCAAGAAAAAGCCACAAAAAAGAGTTAGATCTATTCATCCTTGGTCCAAGCCAGTCTGAGCCTTTGCAATTTTCTTTTCATTGCTTGCATAGTTGAATTATCGGTTGCATCGTCGTGTCGAGTTGCTGGTCTTAGTGTCTAGTTCGTTTAGAGTTTCGAGTTCTGTTCACATTAGTCACGCCACCGCTGCATCATTATCTCTTCCGCTGTCCACCACCCATCCATCAATTTCCACCACGTGCTACCCACCATTCATTGTCATAATAATAGTTGAGATCGTTCACATCTCACTTGATCCAATCTGCATCTTATCTAGTTTGTTCTGAAAAGAGGGAGAAAAAAAGAGAGAAAAAAACGAGAGAAAAAAAAGAGAAAAAAAGGAGAGAAAGAAAAAAAAGTGTGAGGAAAAAAAAGAGAGAATAAAAAAAAACAAAATTTGGATCCTTTTAGACTCAATCTCGTAGTTGAATTCGGATTGGAATCTGTTTTGTGCACTGTTCAGTAAAACAGGCATAACTTCCTCATACGAAGTCCGTTTTGCCTCCGCGAGTACTCAAACAAAAGCTAGCGACGAGCTGCATCTAAATAGTTAAAGAAGCTAGTTCAATATTTGGCACCTCAAAATCGGCTTCTAAATAGGTCTTTTTGTCCTCCGAAGTTCATGAACACAGCTTATTCTAGTTTTTCAGGCCAGTTTTCGAATTTTTGACTCCTCGTATCAACTCGGAATTGAGCGATCCTTTTGGTGTCTGAAATCTTGAGTCCAATCCCCATCTGAAAAAAAATTCAGAAAAATCGCACAAACTTTTTAGAGAAAGTGGAGACGAAGTTGTATATATCCTGCTTGCTGTTGTTTCACATCATTATCTTTACTGGCCGTTGTGATCTCACTTATATCTTGCTGTCCAGAGCTACTTAGTATCCTTCATTAATGCTAGGTTGTGCTACGACGTGACCATAGTGTTCTAGGCTCGCGTCTCTAGTTCGGTCTAGCCTAGGACCAGCACAGTACCGTCGTTGAGCGTTTATTCAACATTGCATCTCTGAATTGATTATTGCTAATCTTTTGCTATCATATATAGCCAACCCAGCTCCACATATTTCTACATCGTGTATACGTACGTTCCCCTGGCAATCACTTTACACAATCTTCAGAGTTATTTAACCCTGCTAGTTGCCTGTCACCACCTGCTGCTTGGTAAGAACTTGTAAGATATTGATATTTGCATTACTGTGAGCGCTTTACCACCACACCCTAGTAGTTCATAGGAACATTATTCTTGAATTTTGTTTCTTGTTTCTACTAATCATGACAGGATCCGAAGATAGAATTTCTTGGACGACGGACACATCTTCACCATCACAAGAGTTGGGACAACACACATAAGCACATGGTCAGGTTATCTTTTTACCGTCATTTGAGGGTAGATTTAATCCTACTACTTATATAGCTTGGGAGCTTAAAGTAGAACAAGTTTTTAGTCACCATGACTTTTCTGAACTTGAGCGAGTGCGAGCAGCCACTAGAGCATTTACTGATTTTGCTTCTGTTTGGTGGAGTGTACATTGTAAGAAAAACATTGATAACCAACCCACAACTTGGAAAGTTTTGAAAGCTGTAATGAGACAACAATTTTTCCCTCCTTATTATCGTCGTGAATTGCTTCGCAAATTTGAACAATTTAAACAAGGCAACAACACTGTTCATGCTTACTACCAAGAGTTCAAATCTTATATGCATCATTGTGACATAGAAGAATCTGAGAATGATACAATGAATAGATTTTTTGGTGGTTTGAACCATGATATTCAGGCAAGATTTCAGTATATTCCTCGTTGCATTACTGGTATGTATGTCCGTGCTTGTACCTTTGAGAGACAGATACAGGAGGATGCATTAGGTGACTACAACAACTACTATTCCAGTTCATGCTCACCACCGCCGGTGGGTTACTCCATCATTGCACCTCGGATTATGAGCGCGGCATCATCTCAAGGGTATGGTACATTGTCAACGTCCGTACCTACATCAGCTACATCTTTGCCACAAGGTAACAGTAAAGGTATTGATGATATAACTTCACATGAGAATGATGCATGCCTAGTTAACTTGAATGCGTCATGTATTGAGTTACCTGTTGATTTGAGCACACCACCTATTTTAGAGAATCTTGTTACTGTCATGAATGCGTCATGTGATCAAACAACTGAAATATCAACAATTTTGAGTGCACCCATTGAATTAACTGTTGATGCAAAAGAACTAATGTTTAATCATTTTGATATGGCCTCCAATCTTGGTGATGATTCTGTGTCCAATGACTTATTGCATGTTTGCTTATTTAAGCATGTTGTAGCATGTAAATTTGATGCAAGTAAGTTTTATTCACCAAAGTTGGGATGGTTTAATGATGAACATTGCGAATCTTTTGAAATGAATAAGAGCTTCACTTATATGTGCAAACTGAGTTCTAATATTTTCATGCCTTCTACTTCTTGTGATAATTTTTTGGCTTTAGTTTTTATGAACTATGAAAGTTACTCATGTATACATGTGTCATACGTGCAAAAATCAAGGAAGTTAAACTGGATGACATATACATATACAACATGTACACCTTGTCTCTTTTGTTAGCCACATTTCAGATTAAGCAACGCCGAGGACGGCTTTGTTTTCAAAAAGGGGAGGATGATGAGGACATGACTACCTTGGATACGACCAAAAATATTGCACACATGCATATTTGTCAGGTGATTTCTAATGCAAACTATTCAATAATCTATTTATGTTATCCAGAACAAAAATACTTCACACACTTTTGTGTTTTGTCTAATTGCAGGTGTATGGGACATTTGTACAATCCACATATGAAGATAAGGGAAAAGGAGAAGTTTAGGTTGTGTTCAAAAAGTCCTTCTCACGTCACTTTTGGGCCAAGAGAAGATAGAGTCCAAGTCTCTCACGTTCTAGATTCAGATTCGGACTGCACAGACATACCTGACTCAAAACGCCAACAACTTTTTCATACGGACTCCGAATTGGGTGATCTTTTTTTTGGAAACTAGATTTCGTGCTCTTTCCAACCCAATTGGATTCACCTTGAAATTCGTCCGGAGCGTTGAGTTACGGACGAAACAATCTGACGTTGCAGCAGAATCCGAGTCAAACTACAAGCCCAAAGGTGTTGCATCACCTCCACTTGGGCCCATGAGCCTTGTACGACCTAGGGTTAGTTTTAGGATGCCTTGGGATGTCCTCCCACCTCCTTGGCCGCCACCCCTTGCTCCTATATAAGTAGATCCATCTAGTAGCTTTTTCCTTGGGATTTGTTTAGTTAAAAGTTAGCCATTGCAACTTCGTGTACTTCGTTTGTGTCCAACGACCAGACCAAGACCGCTTACGGATCCCCACCATTATCAATACCTCATATATATTTGCAATATCCAGATTGCTTTATCATATTCTTGCTCGTTCTTCGATTGCTTGCAGGAATAGACCTTCGTGGTCAGGCTGACCATGCTTCCGGCATCGTCAGTAACCTCAGGAGATTGGTTTAGCGATTGCTAAGGCGCAACGTCGTGCACGTTTGTAGTCGGATCGTCAAAGTCATCTCCACCAAATCGATAGTTATCATCTCATCGAAAGAGTCGGGATCGCATCAGCTTGTCATGCAACAAATCGCTTGTATCTTCACAAGCTACTCGGCAAGACGGCATACGAGCTCCTCACCGGTAACAAACCCAAGTTGGATACTTTCGAGTATTCGGCTCAAAGTGCTACATTCTTGATAAGCATCGTCGTTCTAAATTTGCTCCTAAATCTCATGAAGGTTTTCTACTTGGTTATGGCTCAAACTCTCACACTTACCGTGTCTACAACAATTTCACCCGAAAGGTTGAAGAGACGGTAGATGTGAAGTTTGATGAATCTAATGGCTCGCAAGTAGAGCAATTGCCAATTGATGTAGGAGACAAAGACCCTTTCGGAAGCAATTCAAGACTTGTCTATTGGCAAGATTCGTCCAACGGAGTGAAGGAGAGTACCTCGTCCGTCCAAGTGGAAGCTTCTACCTCATGACAAGGTGAACCAAGAGTTGATACGGAAGCATCCACAAGTGGGACAGCCAAGATGAAGAAAACGAGGAAGCGCACCAAGATGAACATCAACAACCTCCTTCTCCACCACGACAAGAGAACGACAACGTCAACAATGAAGAAGGCCAAGAAGAAACAAGATGAAGAGGATGTTCCACCCCGACCCAAGCAAAAGCTTTCACGAGTTCGAGCAAGAATTGCTAAGGATCATCCCGTCGAGCAAATCTACAATGATATCCAAACGAGAATCACTCGCTCTAAAACTCGTTTAGCTAACTTTTGTGAACATTACTCATTCATCTCTAGCATTGAACCTATGAAGGTTGAAGAAGCATTGGAGGATCCGGACTGGATAAACGCTATGCATGAAGAGCTACACAACTTTGAGAGAAATCAAGTGTGGACATTGGTCGAGAAGCCCGACAACAACCACAACATCATTGTACCAAATGGGTGTTTCGCAACAAGCAAGATGAAGATGGACAAGTGGTTCGCAACAAAGCACGTCTCGTCGCCCAAGGCTACACACAAGTGAAGGTATGGACTATGGTGAGACATATGCTCCCGTTGCTAGACTTGAGTCCATTCGCATCTTACTTGCTTATGCTAATCACCATGATATCACCTTGTACCAAATGGACATTAAAAGTGCTTTTCTAAATGGCAAAAATTGAGGAGGAAGTTTATGTTAAGCAACCTCCCGGCTTCGTCAATCCTAAGAAACCTAATCATGTTTACAAACTTCACAAAGCCCTTTATGGTCTTAAACAAGCTCCTAGAGCATGGTATAAATGCTTGACCAAGTTCCTTATTGAAAAAGGCTTTGAAATTGGTAAAATTGATTCTACTCTTTTTACTAAAAGGGTTAATGGAGAACTATTTGTGTGCCAAATTTATGTTGATGATATCATATTTGGTTCAACTAACCCTCATTTTAGTGAGAAGTTTGGAAAGCTAATGTCGGAGAAGTTTGAGATGTCTATGATGAGTGAACTCAAATTCTTTCTCGGTTTGCAAATCAAGCAAACTAAGGAAGGTACCTTTGTCTCTCAAACGAAGTACACCAAGGACTTATTCAAGAAGTTCAATATGCAAGAATGCAAAGGTATGACTACACCCATGCCTACTAGTGGACATCTTGATTTGACCAAAGATGGTGAACCGGTTGATCAAAAGGTTTATCGCTCTATGATTGGTTCATTGTTATATCTATGTGCTCTCGTCCCGATATTATGCTAAGTGTGTGCATGTGTGCACGATATCAAGCTGCTCCTAAAGAATGTCATCTTAAGGCTGTGAAAAGGATAGTGAGATACTTTAATCCATACACCAAATTTTGGCATTTGGTATCCTAAGAGGTCTCTTTTGATCTTGTTGGCTACTCGATTCGGACTATGCCGGAGACAAGGTTGATAGAAAGTCCACTTCGGGTACTTGTCAATTCCTTGTAGATCTCTTGTGTCTTGGTCTTCCAAGAAACAAAACTCGGTATCCTTATCCACCGCCGAAGCGGAATACATTGCCGCTGGTTCATGTTGTGCTCAATTACTTTGGATGACCCAAACTCTTAAAGATTATGGGATATATGTGAAACATGTTCCATTGCTATGTGACAATGAAAGTGCTATTAAGATTGCTCACAATCCCGTGCAACATTCTCGAACTAAGCATATTGAAGTTCGTCATCATTTCATTCGAGATCATGTTGCAAAAGGGGACATTAACCTTAAGCATGTTCGCACCGATAAGCAATTGGCGGATATATTCACTAAACCACTTGATGAGAAAGTGTTTTGCAGGTTGAGAGGTGAATTGAACATCATTGATGCTTCAAACTTGGAGTAGGAACTCCATTTGATACATGCGGCATGAGCCTATGACTAATCCTTGGATATTTCTCTTATGATGCTATTCATATGTCTTGGATATATTTGTACCTTGCATGTTCTAACCCGTGTAGGTACTTGGTTGAATCTAAATCTATGAGATTGCAACTCACTCACATCTTGAGCAATCTCTACATCACCAAGTCTCTACACAATGGTGGTTGAAGACAAGGAAGCACGAAACCATTCAAACATATCCTTTGACAAATTCTATGTTGATCTCATGATTGTCATTTTGGATACACAAGTGCTCTTCCTTGCAAAGCTAACCCATGTAGGTAGATGAACTCAAACTCCAAGTGGTGCTCCCAACTCTTGATGACTACATCAACCTTGAGCAACCCACACAAGTTCAACTACATGGCAAGATCAACACCACCACCCAAGGTATGTTATTCCATCTTAGAGAAGCTTTACTCCAAGTCATGAGTCAAAGCAACTCGACAAGATGTGAATACATCAAGATGCTTAAACGAAAAATGGTAACCCCATTTTGAGCTTAAACGATGAGTATGACCTATGATCAAGTGCTCTCACTTGACTCCTAAGTCAATATACTCTAACATAGGTGACTTTGTCACCGACCATTTCTAGATGAAGTTCTCTAGTGTTTCTCCGTGCTTTTGCATTTGCATATTTGTTTCCCCTTTCAAAAAAACTTCATCTAGAACTTTTAGTTTCTTTTCTTTCCTTTTTGTTCTGCATTTTCTGCATCCAATTCATTGCAAATCTTTCAGTAAATTCCTTGCATATCCTTGTGAGATCTTACTTGTCTAGTGAGCTGAGGTGACAAGTGGTTTCACTCTAATGAACTCGGTCACACCGGTTTGTTCTCTTCGGCCCAACCGAAATCTTTCGGTGCAACCGAAGCACACAACTCGGAGTCACCGATTCCACCACAGGAAAACCAACTTGCCACTTATTCCTGATTTCTGTTTGCTCCAGCTCCACTCAATGATTCTTGTCCTCTACCAGCATCATATTAGACATGCTGCTTTGCTCTGTGACTCGAGGACCAACCCATTTGTATCACATGTCCAGAAGAGCCCTTCTTGGAAATTGATGTCAAAGGGGGAGAGAGAGATCACATCAAAGCTTAATCCTTCCTATAGGGGGAGAAAGAGAGAATACTCAGGGGGAGAGAGTTTCTCAACTAGGAGAAAGTAATATCATCAAAGACCCCAGATGCTTGGTGTTCAAGAGGAGAGATGTCACATGTCTTTAAGAGGGGAAAGACATGTTTGGTTGCTTGCTTTAGCTCAAGCTCTGTTGTTTTTTGTTGCTCTGATTTTCTGTTCCCTATCTTCTCCCAATATCCCATGCAGATTCAGGGGGAGCAAGACATCTAAGGGAAGGAAATCTCTGATTTTATTGCATATCTTTACCTTTGGGGACATGTCTATATCCAATGTGGTACTTAGTACTCACTCTACATGTCATCCCAGTCTTGGTTCTCTTGTGGTTTCTCTTGCTTGCTCTGGTCAGTAGGTGTATCTGTGTTATTTAACCTTGTTTGCGCAGGTTCATCCCATCCTAAGCCAACTCAAGACCACAAGGTAAGTATATGCATCACAGTCATGTGAATGAGAAAGTTCTTGCTGATGTACATACTGTTTGCAAGAAGGACTCATGAGCATGAAGGTACATTTCTCACATTCACATCATTTGCTCTGATGCATATAGCCAAGATACATGTAACACATTGCTTACTCTGTCATGTTTACGCATTCACATGCTCCTATATTCAATATTCACATGATTGCATACATGTAGGGGGAGCCTATGCATGTTACATGTCTTTCCAAAGCTTTACTTGCTATTCTCTATATCTTTATCTAAAGCTTTGATGTATGTTGTCATCAATTACCAAAAAGGGGGAGATTGAAAGCACAAGTGCTCCCTGGGTGGTTTTGGTAATTAATGTCAACATATAGCTCTTGTTACTAACACTTTATAGATTATTTCAGGAAAAGCTCAATGAATGGCATGGCATGGATGAGGAAAGTGGATCCCTCAAAATTCTAAGGACAAAAAGTTTGGCTCAAGCTTGAAGCTCAAGACTCTACATTTTATATTTTAGTGATCCAAGATCACATTGAGTCTATAGGAAAAGCCAATACTATCAAGGAGGGATGAGGTGTTGCTTAATGGCTTGCTTGCTCAAAGTGCTTAGTGATATGCTCCAAAACCCTCAACTACCTTCCCACATCCACATATGACCTAAACCAAAAGTCAAACTCGGCCCCACCGATTCTATCTATCCGGCGCCACCGAGTTTCAGATGTCATAGCCACTGCCACAAACCCTAGCAAATCGGTTTCACCGATAGGGATCTCGGTCTCACCGAGATGGGATTGTAATCTCTCTGTGTATGTCCATTACCAAAATCGGTCTCACCGAGTTTGAGCAATCGGTACTACCGAGATTACAATGCAAACCCTCTGGTTAGCTTATTACCAAAATCGGTCCCACCGAGTTTGTGTAATCGGTCTCACCGAGTTTGCCTGACCAACTCTCTGGTTAGCTTATTACCAAAATCGGTCCCACCGAGTTTGTGTAATCGGTCACACCGAGATTACGTTATGCCCTAACCCTAACCATATCGGTCCTACCGAGTTGCATCTCAGTCCCACCGAAAATCCTAACGGTCACTAGGTTTGCTGAATCGGTCCGACCGAGTTTAACCATTCGGTCCCACCGAGTTTGGCAAATTGTGTGTAACGGTTAGATTTTGTGTGGAGGCTATATATACCCCTCCACCCACTCTTCATTCGTGGGAAGAGCCATCAGAACATACCTACACTTCCAATACACATTTTCTGAGAGAGAACCACCTACACTTGTGTTGAGGTCAAGATATTCCATTCCAACCATATGAATCTTGATCTCTAGCCTTCCCCAAGTTGCTTTCCACTCAAATCTTCTTTCCACCAAATCCAAATCCTGTGAGAGAGAGTTGAGTGTTGGGGAGACTATCATTTGAAGCACAAGAGCAAGGAGTTCATCATCAACACACCATTTGTTACTTCTTGGAGAGTGGTGTCTCCTAGATTGGCTAGGTGTCACTTGGGAGCCTCCGACAAGATTGTGGAGTTGAACCAAGGAGTTTGTAAGGGCAAGGAGATCGCCTACTTCATGAAGATCTACCGCTAGTGAGGCAAGTCCTTCGTGGGCGACGGCCATGATGGAATAGACAAGGTTGCTTCTTCGTGGACCCTTCGTGGGTGGAGCCCTCCGTGGACTCGCGCAACCGTTACCCTCCGTGGGTTGAAGTCTCCATCAACGTGGATGTACGATAGCACCACCTATCGGAACCACGACAAAAACATCCGTGTCTCAATTGCGTTTGAATACTCCAAACCCTTCTCTTTACATTCTTGCAAGTTGCATGCTTTACTTTCCGCTGCTCATATACTCATTGCATGCTTGCTTGATATGTATTGTGTTTGTTAAACTTGTGCTTAAACTCCACTTAAACTTAAGAATATTAAAAACTGCAACTTTTGGCACTTAGTGTCTAATCACCCCCCTCTAGACACCTCTTCTCGATCCTTTCAGCGTCCCCGGCCATTAATGAGCAAGCCTGACTCAACCTCTTCAACCGCTTCAAGAGAAACGACAATGAGAATGTTCATCTCATGTTTGATCGACTCACTGACATCACAAATGAACTTCAAGCCCTTGGCGCTACTGAGATCACCAAGCATGAAGTTGTCAAGACACTCCTGAGATCACTTGACAGCTCGTTTGACACCCTAGCCCTGATGATTCAAGAACGTCCTGATTTCAAGACACTCAATCCGTGTGACATACTTGAGAGGCTCAACACACATGTGTTTCAGCTTTCTGAGAAAAGAGACATCTACGGTCCCAACTATGGGCGAACTCGTGCCCTAAAGGCAAAAGCTGTCTCTTCATCTGAAGAAGAATCTGACAGCAGTTCTGATGATCCTGAAGACATTGGAAAGGAGCTTGCTATGCTTGTGAAGAAGTTCCAAAAATTCACCAAGAAGAAAGGCTTCAGAAAGTCTTCACGATCAAGCTCAAGGAATGATGAAGCTTCTACTCATGACTACAAGAAGAGAACATGCCACAAGTGCAAGAAACCTGGCCACTACATCTCTGAGTGTCCATAGTGGGAAAA
Source organism: Triticum urartu (assembly GCF_003073215.2). NCBI lineage: Eukaryota > Viridiplantae > Streptophyta > Magnoliopsida > Poales > Poaceae > Triticum > Triticum urartu. The sequence continues at coordinate 312,712,289 of NC_053028.1, read as the reverse complement.
TGAGAACAACAACAAGAAGAAGAAGATCAAGGAGTATGATTCTGATGACAAGAAGAAGAAGAAATACTCAAAGTCTTCTTCCAAGTCTTCCTCAAAGTCTTCATCTCACAAGAAGAGCTCATCTGGCAAGGCTCGTGCGTTCGTTGGCAAGGAAATGGATTCAGAGGAGGAGTCCTCTTCTGAGGAGGAGGAGGTGGAGTCTGAGGAGGAGTCCGATTCTAGCGTTGCAAGTCTGGCTACAGCATACGTTGCCAAGTCCATCTTCAACACTGAAGATGATGGCTTCATCAGCGACGCCGATGCAAATGACAAGGACTACTCCGCTCCCACCTACTGCTTCATGGCACATGGTGCCAAGGTAAACACACGCACTACTCGCTATCAAACATCCAGTGAAGATGACTCTGATTGTGGTTCCAAACCCAGCTACAAAACACTTGCTAAAATTGCAACTGAACAACAGAAAGCTATGGAACATATTCAAAAACTGTTAGACAAAAGCGATGACCTGTTAGACGCTGAAATGACTCGATCTCAGTCCTTAATTGAAGACATAAAAAATCTTCATGTTAAGTATGAGGAACTTGAAAGTCGTCATGAAACGCTCTCAACAACTCATGAAAAGCTTTCCTATGATTATCTTCAAAGGAAGCAAGATCTTGAGAAATTGAGAGCGGCTCATGAAGATCTTCAAAAGGAAAACGAGTCACTTCGCGCCAAACAGATCAGTTCCGCTCAGGAAGGATTTGAACCACCATGTCTTAAATGCATTGAGCGTGACAACTGCTACTTCTGTATGCTGGATGTTCTACTGCTGCTACTGTTGCAATATCTTCAACTGTTGATGTGGTAACTAACCCCTCTGCTGAGGATGACCACTGCTATTGCTGATGAAAATGCTAGGTTGAAGACATTGCTTGAAACAGGGATGTACAAAAGTCTCAAAGGGCATCAGACACTATGTGATGTCCTCAAAAGGTAGATCCTGAACCGAAACCCTAGGAAAGAGGGTCTAGGATTCGAAAGGAAAATGAATGCTGATGGCTCTTACTGGAAACCTGAGCAGTACCCCAAAACCACATGGGTTGCTGCAAAGGAACCTTCAGTGGATCCATCCACCCTGTCTGGCTTCACTTGTGCTAATCCCATTGTTATTGATGAATCCTTCGATGCAAACTATAAACTGTTTAGGAATCAGAATGGTGAAGTGTTTGCCAGGTATATTGGTACTAACTGTAGGAATGGGCCACCTATGAAGAAAGTCTGGGTGCCGAAAAAGTTGTTGGAGAATCTTCCTGTGAATGTCGTCATGACACCACAAGTGAAGAAGACAAACCCCAGACCACAGGCTACATATGGTCCAAAGGCTTCATACAGACAAAGGACTCACCTGAGTCGCACTAATACAAATGTTTTGTAGGGAAACCATACTCAAGCCTATGAATATGAGCATGTTTCATCAAACCGCCATGTTCATAAGACCAAGAACTACTCTGCTTATTCTTATGAGTACTATTGTCCACCTGCAAGACTTTTTGCTAGGGCTCCAAAGCCAAAGTTCTCAGATGCTGCACTTAGACTCATTGCTTCGAAGCCACCCTTGAAGATGTGGGTGGCTAAGAAAGCTTAACTCTCTTTTGCAGGGAAAGGTCTCCAGCCGAAAATCAAATCGTCTGAAGCTATTGCTGGGGACCTTAAACATCTTGTAGGGCGCAAGATCAAATGCCCAAATGGTCTTATTATGTATTTTGTTCCTGAGTCGCTTGCTACTTGCCCTATCAGTCGCTAAATCGATCTAAGCTTTCATAATCCACTTGCTCGTCAAATGTTTATGCTTCACAATTCTCTTCGTGAAGCCTATCCCCCTAACTGCACTGTAGGGTATGACACCAGCTGCTTCAGAATGGATTATTGATAGTGGGTGTACTAATCACATGACTGGCAAGCGAAGTCTTCTCATGGACTCAACTTTACGTCCATCTGACAAGAGTCACATCACATTTGCTGATACTGGTAAAAGCAAGGTATTGGGTCTAGGTAGAGTTGCAATCTCAAGGGATCAACACATGGATAAAGTGATGCTTGTTGAATCCCTTGGTTTCAACTTAATGTCTGTCTCAATGCTTTGCGATTTAAACATGATTGTGATATTTGGAAAATATCGTTGCCTTGTTCTAATGGAATCTGACAAGTCTCTAGTCTTTGAAGGGTATCGGAAAGATGATTTGTACGTGGTAGATTTCTCAGCAGGACCACAACTTGCCGTATGTCTTCTAGCAAAAGCTTCAGAATGCTGGCTCTGGCATTGGAGGCTAGGGCATGCTGGCATGAGGAACTTGCACACTCTTGCAAAGAAGAAGCATGTCATAGGCATCGAGGGCGTCAAGTTCAAGAAGGATCACTTATGCGGTGCCTGTGAAGCAGGAAAGATGACGAGGGCCAAGCATCCCTCGAAGACAATCATGACAACGACTCAACCCTTCGACTGCTCCACATGGACCTTTTCGGTCCCACTCATTACTCAACTCTTACTACTACTGCTTGTCTCTATGGCTTTGTCATTGTTGATGATTATTCAAGATATACTTGGGTGCATATAATCCTCTACAAGACTGAAGTGCAGGATGTCTTCAGACGCTTCGCCAATCGAGCCATGAACAACTATGGCGTCAAGATCAAGCACATCAGAAGTGACAATGGCACTGAATTCAAGAACACTGGCCTAGACACTTATCTTGATACTTTGGGCATCACTCATGAATTCTCAGCTCCGTACACGCCGCAGCAGAATGGCGTCATGGAACGCAAGAACAGAACACTTATTGAGATGGCCCGGACGATGCTGATGAATACAAGACTCCAAGAAAGTTCTGGCCTGAAGCCATTGATACTGCATGCCATATCATCAACCGTGTTTATCTTCACAAGCTTCTGAACAAGACATCCTATGAGCTCCTTACTGGCAAGAAGCCAAATGTTAGTTACTTCAGAGTATTTGGTGCCAGGTGCTGGATCAAGGATCCACATCACACTTCAAAATTTGCACCGAAAGCACATGAAGGTTTTATGCTTGGATATGGAAAGGATTCGCACTCCTACAGAGTCTTCAACCTCTTTCACTATAAAGTGGTTGAAACTGTGGATGTGCGGTTCGATGAGACTAACGGCTCGCAAAGAGAGCACCTGCCAAATGTGCTAGATGAAGCTCCATCCAGTGAAACCATCAAACTCATGGGAACTGGAGAAATCATACCGTCTGAAGCTCAGCCTGAAGAGGAACTCATCATCTCTGCACCAGATCAACCTGAAGACAATGCTCAGCCTGACGACAATCCTTCTAACAATGACAATGATCAGCAAGAGCAAAATCTTCGTCCTGTTCATCCTCGTGTTGCAAATGAAGTACAGATTGAGAGAATAATTGATAGCATCAATGCACCAGGTCCACTCACTCGTTCAAGGGCAACACAGCTAGCAAATTTCTGTGGGCACTTCGCATTGTCTCAATATCTGAACCCAAGAAAGTTGATGAAGCCTTCATGGAACCTGAATGGATTCAAGCTATGCAAGAAGAGCTTCAACAGTTTGAGTTGAATAATGTATGGGAACTGGTCAAGCGTCCTGATCCTCGTAAGCACAATATCATAGGCACTAAATGGATATATCGCAACAAGCAAGATGAGCATGGTCAAGTTGTCAGAAACAAAGCTCGTCTCGTTGCTCAAGGATACACTCAAGTTGAAGGAATTGACTTCGATGAAACATTTGCTCCTGTGGCTAGGCTTGAAGCTATACGCATACTGTTGGCCTATGCAAATCATCATAACATTCTTCTGTATCAAATGGATGTGAAGAGCGCTTTTCTCAATGGCAAGATTGATGAAGAAGTGTATGTTGCACAACCACCTGGCTTTGAAGATCCAAAACATCCTGACATGGTGTACAAGCTCAACAAGGCACTGTATGGCCTCAAACAAGCCCCTAGGGCTTGGTATGACACACTCAAAGACTTCCTGAAGAGCAAAGGCTTCAAACCTGGTTCCCTCGACCCCACTCTCTTCATGAAGACATATGATGGTGAACTGTTTGTGTGCCAAATATATGTGGATGACATTATCTTCAGCTGCACCAATCAGAAATACACTGATGAGTTTGGATATATGATGCAAGAGCAATATCAGATGTCCATGATGGGAGAGCTGAAGTTCTTCCTTGGTCTTCAAATACGTCAGCAACGCAACGGCATCTTTATATCTCAAGAGAAATACCTCAAAGATTGCCTTAAGAAATTTGGAATGCAAGACTGCAAAGGCTACACGACGCCAATGCCAGCCAAACACCATCTGGGTCCCGACGACAATGGTAAAGAGTTCGATCAAAAGGTATACCGCTCCATGATTGGTTCTTTGCTTTATTTATGTGCATCTAGGCCAGATATCATGCTTAGTGTTTGCATGTGTGCCCGGTTCCAAGCGGCACCAAAGGAATCGCATCACTTAGCTGTGAAGCGAATTCTTAGATATTTGGCTCACACCCCAACACTAGGATTATGGTATCCAAAGGGCTCAAGAGTTTGATCTAGTTGGATTCTCGGATGCTGATTATGCTGGTGACAAGGTGGATCGCAAGTCTACATCAGGCACATGTCATTTTCTGGGACGATCACTTGTATGTTGGTCTTCAAAGAAGCAGAACTGTGTATCTCTCTCCACTGCTGAATCTGAATACATTGCTGCTGGATCTTGCTGCGCTCAGCTTCTGTGGATGAAGCAAACACTCAGACTATGGCATTCATCTGAAGCAAGTGCCACTCTACTGCAACAACGAAAGCGCCATCAAGATTGCCAACAACCCAGTTCAGCACTCGAAGACAAAGCACATTGAAATTCGTCATCACTTTCTCAGAGATCATGTTATGAAGGAAGATATTGATATCATACACGTCAACACTGAAGAGCAATTGGCAGATATCTTCACAAAGCCCTTGGATGAGAAGAGGTTTTGCAAGTTACGGTGTGAGCTAAATATCTTGGAATCCTCAAATGTCCTGTGATCAGGCACACTTCCTAACACTTGTGCATGTTGATGACTTAGATGTGCAACACACGAAGTAACGTATGTCTTCAATCAATGAAGACTTGCATTCTGAGTGTGAATACATTAACGTGGAATTTGACTTCAGAGCGCCACGAAAGTTGTGCGCCGTGTCTGGGTCTAATACTTCCTATACGGTGGGTAACGCCACCACAAAATTCTTCCCTAAGAAGTGTTTCTCACACGGCGTTACATTTGCAAAGTCTTCGCTTTCTGTTTGTCTTCAATGTTAACATGACCTCATGTTTATCTTCAACGTACTGATTTGGTTTCTGTCCTCTACAGCATTCACTTATAGCTATGGCTTCTTGCTGAATCTTTTGAACTAAGTGAATGTGATCGGACCCTAACCCCTCTATGCTTCTTTCCTAAGTCTATCTATCCAAATCATATGCATTCTATTGACACTGTCAAAATGTCTTCTCTGCATCCTTGTCAGCAGAAGACACAGAGACAAACATTAATCCGTTTTCAATGCTAAATCCTTTCACCTGAAACCCGGAGAAGTGGGAACGACCACCCGACAATCAGGCGTGCGTGGGAACGTGGAACAACCTCCGATGTGTTGCATGATAGCCACGTGTCCTTCAGATGTGAACCGCCAGGGGCACCTGTGTAATAACATTGTGCCGTCCCTGTCCCTATAAATACACGCCTCACCCAGTCATTCTCTTCTTCCACTCTCGCACAAACCCTAGCGCCACCGCTAGCCTCGACGACGCCGGCGACGAAGCGCTTTGCTCGCGACCTCACCGACGGTCCTTCACGCCGACCGCGGACATCGTCTTCTCCGCCGTCGCCGTAGGTGTCCTCCGTCGCCAAGTTAGGGCACGGAAGATCGAACTGCTCGGCCTCCTCTCCCACTCCGTCTAGCAGTTCCTCGTGTGGTAAATAAAACCTCCTTTTTATGGTCCCTTTGATCCGATAGATTCATCCTTTTCTACCACAAGCAGTTTCTATTCACACAAGTTGGATCTATTTCATACTGCATCTCATAATATGCCTAGTATGTTCACTTATGCTTCACAAAGTAGTTAGATTCCTCACTTGTACTTATTCGTGGATTCGTACAAATCTGGAACCAACTCTCTATCTATGAGTGAATGTCTTCGCACTATGAGGTCAATGTCTTCTAAACTGATTTATCTTCAAAATCTTCTGAGAATGCATATGACCTCTTCCCCTTCCCTCGCACCTTAATGCTATCACAGGTACATGTCCGTGGGAGAATCCCTTGGTTCTCATAGTCTGCATTCATTTGACAGCATCATATAAATTTCCTCCTGAAGCCAGTTCTTGTCTGACCAGTAGACGGAAGACTTTGACAGTTTTGAAGCCTTTCAGTCTAAACTTCATGGCACCAGAAAAATCTGCAAGGAAGGGTGGCAGGCAGCGTCGTGGCAACACCTCAAGAGATTTGCCTCCTGCACCTCTATGAGCTGTACAAGACAGATCCGGAGGAGGACTACAATCAGCGGAAAACTCGAATCCAATGGATTCGAAGATATTGGGCAGAATAGTGGTTCAAGTACAGGTTCGTGACCCAGGAAGTATGCTAGAAGAATGCCATCAAGCGACCGTGGGGAGACATCCTATACAAAAATCTTCAACCCAGGTCCAGAGCTGAAGCCATTGAACAAGGCTTCTATCCTTGTATGGTCCGTGGACCACAGCCTGCAGATGCAGACCCATCGTCATTGCTATGGTGTCGTGACGACAATCTGTTCAAGCGCAACCTTCAGTTTGCCAGGAACTCGGCCAAAGAAAACAAGAAGTCGCGGGGTTAGACTTCAACCCAGGTCCCTCTGCTCCTCGTGCCGATGGCTCACGCGAAGCTGAACCCAATCTTGTTGGGCCCTTCTACAACCTGGAAGGTCTCATCACTCATATTATGGTTCAAGGGGCAGTCGTGGATCAACCTGCAGACGATGCTGAATCTGATGAAGCGCCTGCACCACCGAAGCCAAAGAAGCTGAAAAGCCTAAAGCTTCAAAGCCTGCCCCTGCACCAAAGGTCTCACGGGCGAAGCCTCTGGCCACTGCACCTCCTGAACACAGTGTGCAGTCTGAAGATTTGTCACGCATCTCCAAGCCCTCCAAAGTGAAGATGCCCTTGCAACCCACTAGCCAAGCACTGACCGCTGCTGCTATTCTGCGCAATGACGCCATTGATCTGTCCAGCGACGACGATCTTGGCGATGATGCTCTTGAGCAGTTGATCAAGAGCAAGCAAGAGGCAGAAATCTTCAATGACCTCCTCTCTTTGATGTTGAAATCATCAACACATTCATTGATGAGTGGTTTGACAGCCCAAATGTCAGCTTTGATGATCTTCAGCTTCCGATTGGCCTCAGCGTCGCCTTCCACGGAGCCATTGCTGCTGAGCTGGCTCTAGCTCAGAAGATTGTTGAACTGAAGCATAAGATAGATTATGAAAAGGCTCAGTTCAAGAAGCACATGGCCAAGCTCAATGTTGAAGACATTCAGAACTTCCAGACCATGATGCATGAGCTTAAGGAAGCATTCCGAACCAAACGCGAAGAAGCCAAAGGTTCTCGTGAGCGCATGAAGGATCTTGCTGCTAAATGTGTCCAAGGATACAATGAGGCTGAAAAGCGCAAGGCCTTGGGGCGACCAGGAATCGACCCCAGAATGGCGGCCAAGAAGAAGAAGAAGCCAGCTGTGGCAGAACCCGAAGCACCAAGGCAGGAAGTACATCCAATTGTCTTCCCAGCTAGTATGACAGGTTCGAAGCCTAAGGTCCCCACAGTGGCTTCAGAACTGAAGAAAACAAGGGCTGCTGAAGCTGGCCAGAAAGCGCAAAACCAAGGGCCCACTGATGATGCTCCTCCAACTAAGAAATGCAAAACCAAGAAGAGACATCGGGCTGCTCCCACAGAGCCCCTTGAGGTCGAGCCAATCTCAGTGGCTCGTCCTGCGTCTGAAAATCAGAAACGCCAAGTGGTAAATTCATGAGCCTGCTTCTCCAGAGGCTCCTGAAGCTGAAGACAATCCAGCTATTGACACACCGTAGCTGAAGACATTGGTCCTCACGACAATGTTGAAGATGATGAAGTCCTTCCTCAGATCGAGCACCAATTGGTATCATCGCCTGTGCTCACGCACAGCGAACTCATCAGCATTGGTCGTCCTGTGACGCCAACTGCTCAGGATGCATCGTGGGCTGAACACCCACAACGACAAGACACTCCAAGCTCTCCCCAACCGCAAGCTACCCCACCAGTGCAAGATGACGGTGACTTTGAGGCCCAGCGCACTCCATCTCCACAAGCGTCGCCTGCATTACGCAGGCTTCGCAAAGGACCAAGGCCCCAAGTCACTCCCACTATGCATGTGTCTGAGTCCGAAGCCAAAATGGCTGAAGATATTCCGGCTGCATCAGCCGATGAAGAAGAAGCACCAAGAGTTGAAAGAGATGCTACACCCCCGCCCCCCAAGATGTTGTTCTCGAGGAGAACGTGTCCGACCCTCCAGCTCCTGAAGTGGAGGTTCACAACCCTTAGGCATCCACCAACATCACCGCTGAAGCCCATGACGTCGTCATGGCTGAAGCTAATACGGTGCCTGAAGCTACTGCGGTGCCAGAAGTCCAAGCATCTGAAGCCACTGCAGCACCCGAAGTCAATGTTGAAGCACCTGAGGTCCAAGCACCTGAAAACCAATGTGGCCCCTGAAGCCTATGAAGACAATGCCAATGCTCCTGTTCCCCTCCAAGACCTTATACAATTGAGCTGGCATTTGATCGTGGTCAGCCTGTTATGGTCCGATGGCCCATTCTGGTTCCTCCACCCGCTGCGGGTCCACAATTTGAGTATCATGTCGAGCACAGACCTCAAGTCCAAAAGCCCAATCCAGGACTTCCACGATTCCCAGGCACTTCCACTTCACCTGGGGTCTTCAATGTGAATGGCCTCGTGGCACATACCACCTTCTTCAACAGCTCCAAGAACCCTTATACCAGACCTCACATTTCATCAGATAGCGATCAAGCTATCAGCAGCGCAGCTACTATTCCTGCGTCCTATACAATCAAGAGAGCATATTTCCACATGTGTGCCTTGACTCTGAAGCTATAGCTAGCCTGCCCTGCCTTGAAGAAGCGTTGGATTGCTTCAGAGATGCTGGACTGTTACAGTTTGTCACAGATAAGGAACACTGGAATGAAGAGCTTCTGCTACAGTTCTATGCAACTCTTCACATTCGAGGCTACAACAGGGATCCAAAGACTTGGGTCCTTGAGTGGATGACAGGCAATGTCCATCATGAAGCTAAAGCTCTTGATATCATTGAGCTCACAGGCCTGCCCACTCCTGGTGAATACTATGAACCAGGTTGTCAACAACACCAAAATGCCTTGGAAAGCATCTTTCAGAAGCCAGAACCCAACATGAGTCAAATGCTGAGCATGATGAAGCCTCTGCCTCACGACGCTGAATACCCATCTGAGTTCTTTGTTGAAGACCTAGAGTACCTGCCTCGCACCATTTACCATATCATAGGAAGACTCTATGGCCTGTCAAAGGACATTCATCTGCAGCGAAGCTTGAAGGAGCAATGAAGACTTTGGTTTTCTATATCTTCAATGGCATCAGCTTCAATGCTCAAGACTTCTTCATCAGGCAGTTGGCTGCATCTGGCTCCGACATCTTTGGGTGAAATTCTATGCTCCATGGGTCATGCGTCTTATCAAGCGTCACTCCGCCTTCAACTATCCGTCTGCGCGCAATCATCTCATATTCTTGCCAGAGGTTGATCTGTCAGTTGAAGCTATTTACCCAGAGCCGGCTAAGGATCCCATTTATCTTCACAATGTTGATCACCAAAGCTTCACCCAGCCTATTGAAGGAGTTCCAGCAGTTTCTCGTGTTTATCCCTTGCTGGCAACACACGTGCCCCTCGCGCTCAACTGACGCCACTGGTAGCACCATTGCGCAAAGGCCTCGAAGGCGATCTCGTGTCCTAAATGACCGAGAGCTTCTCGTTCGCGCATCAGAAACAGGACAAACATCACGACTGGCTTAAGCGTCAGATGCAAAGCCTCTTGGTGGATGTCAACCGCATTCGCAATCTTGCCACCAAGAATGCCTTTGTCACTCATGAAACCTGTCGGAGTCGTGGAAGAGTTTGACCTTACTTAGTGCTGAAGCTGATCTGCAAGACGATGGCTTCACCGAACGGTTCAAGTTTGACTCAACTCCTCCCAGAAATGCTCACTTGCGTCGGACTCCCTCACTTGAAGACTCTGACTACTCGTCCTCAGCTGCGACAGTGAATGCCAGAGTCATCGATGACCAAGATGATGCAACTTCACCTCCTCCAACTTCAGCGCGTGTCGACACTGCACCAAGTTCTTCTGCACCACCGGACCTCAACGACGACCCTGCTGCCTCGCCTGCACCTCATGGGAACGAGTAGGCGCTCTATGTCTTCAAACCTTTTTGGTCCTTACTGACAAAAGGGGGAGAAGCATATGAGTTGATAGTCTTCAAGCGGGTCCATATGGGTGGTTGCTTTACTTTTTGCTACTTTTGCCAAGTGCTTACAACTCTCGTTTTCGATACATTTGGTTCTTTGAGTTGTAACACTTAAACTCGATGGTCGTCTGCTACTTATTTGCTATTCTGTGATGCGATGATAAATTCCGCATGTGCGATGATAAATTCCGCACTTAGATCATTTTGCAGACGTCCATTTTCATTATGCATGTCATTATCTTCGTTACTCATATCATGCATGATGAATTGTCATCATAAGTTGAAGAGGATCTCCACAAGTACAACCTGCCATGTGCATTTGCATTCCAAACAAAAAATTACTTATATGCACATCTTCAGGGGGAGCCTTTGCAACTTATGAAGACAATACCCTATCCTTTACAATTTCACATATTTTATTTCCCCGTTGAAAACTTCAACTAGTTTGTCATCAATCACCAAAAAGGGGGAGATTGTAAGTGCATCTAGTGCCACCCCTAGTTGGTTTTGGAGTATTGACGACAAACCTGGTTGAGGGACTAATGTGTTTGTGAGAATTGCAGGATAACACAGGTAGAAGTCCCTCATTGATTCGGTTTTCCTACCAGAGATGACCCCTAAAAATGTATGAAGACATTGAAGTCAAAGGTGGTATGTGAAGACAGTCACATTGAAGACTATGACAAGAGAAGACATCGAGTGAAGACTATGGAGCGCGAAGACTTAGTTGTTTCGTCGTTCTTTTTCTTCTTTGTTGAGTCATAGGAACCACCGTACTGTTAAGTGGGGTCCAAGTGAACCAGTCAGAATGACTGAAGTGATGCTTAACCAAAAATCCTATGTCTTCGAGCGAAGACAATGAGAGCAAATCTTATCCAGAGCTGGATAAGTCAGCTTTGCTTGTAGCCCAAGTAAAGTTGCCGTGTGTGTTTGAAATCTGACCGTTGGAACACGTGTCAGTTCCTTAGTGACCCAGGGTCATTTCGGACAAATCAGGTCGGGTTGCCTAGTGGCTATAAATAGCCCACCCCCTACAACCATAAACGGTTGGCTGCTCAGAGTTAGTGTACGACTTTTGTCGTTTGAGAGCAACCCACCTCGAAGCCTTTGAGAGAGAATTCCTTGCGAGGATAAAGCCCTAAACACCCAGAGCCAAAGAGTGTTAGGCATCACTTAAGTCTTCCTGTCTGTGTGATCTGAAGACTTATTACACTTGAGGACTGTGAATCCTCCAGCCGGTTAGGCGTCGCGTTCTGAGCATCCAAGAGTCATTGTGGATCACCGGTGAACGAAGTCTGTGAAGGTTTGGAAGTCTACCTTGAAGACTTACCAGAGTGATTGGGCGAGGACTGGGTGTCCTTAGCTCAAGGGGAATAAGGTGAAGACGAGGTCTTCTGAGTTGAATCTCAGCCTCCCTAACCAGACGTACAGTTGTCACAGCAACTGGAACTGGTCCAACAAATCATTGTCTTCAACGAGTCACTGGTTTCATCCTTCCCATTCCTTTACTTACTGTTGGCTTGGTGAAGTCATTGTATGATTGCATTATCTTTTGTCTTCACTGAGTGACCGCTTGTTCTGATTGGCTTCACACTATCTTCCTACCTGATCTATACTGCCTAGCTGCTATTAGTCGTTGTGCTTTCACTTCATTGAATACTTGACTATGGCTTGCTTAGTGTAGTCTACCTTCCGCTGCATGATAATAGGTTTATTTCTATCGTTTGTCTTCGAAACTTCCATGTTTTGAAGACTTTCATAAAAATCGCCTATTCACCCCCCTCTAGTCAATCACTAGCATTTTCACCGGTGTTATGTTCCTTGATTTTGCGTTCCTTACACGGTTGGGTGTTATGGGAAACCCTTGACGGTTTGCCTTGAATAAAACTCCTCCAACGAGGCCCAACCTTGGTTTTATATTTGTCTACATACGCCTTTTCCCTTGGGTTCTGCAGACTCCAGGGTCATCTTTATTTTACCCCCCCCCCCCGGGCCAGTGCTCCTTTGAGTGTTTGTCCGAACCGACTAGACTGCGGGGCCACCTTGGGGAAACTTGAGGGTTGGTTTTACTTGTAGGATGTATCATCCGGTGTGCCCTGAGAACGAGATACGTGCGAATCCTATCGGGATTTGTCGGCACATCGGGCGGCTTTGCTGGTCTTGTTTTACCATTGTCGAAATTTCTTGTAACCGAGATTCCGAGACTGATCGGGTCTTCCCAGGAGAAGGAATATCCTTCGTTGACCGTGAGAGATTGTGATGGGCTAAGTTGGTACACCCCTGCAGGGTATAAACTTTCAAGAGTCATGCCCGTGGTTATGTGGCAGATGGGAATTTGTTAATATCCGGTTGTAGAGAACTTGACACTTAACTTAATTAAAAAGAATCAACTGCGTGTGTAGCCATGATGGTCTCTTTTTGGCGGAGTCCGGGAAGAGAACACGGTCTTGTGTGATGTTTGAATGTAAGTAGCAACTTCTTGATCACTTCTAGTTTCTCGACCATTGCGTTGCTTCTCTTCTCGCTCTTATTTGCGTATGTTAGCCACAATATATGCTAGTGCTTGCTGCAGCTGCACCTCACTACCTTCTCCTACCCATGAGCTTAAATAGTCTTGATCTCGCGGGCGTGAGATTGCTGAGTCCTCGTGAATCATGGATACTTCCAAACAGTTGCAGGTGCCGAGGATACCAGTGCAGGTGATGCTATCGAACTCAAGTGGGAGTTCGACGAGGATCTGGGTCATTACTACATTTCGTTTCCTAATGATCAAAAGTGGAGCCCAGTTGGGACGATTGGGGATCTAGCATTTGGGGTTTACCTTCCTTTTTATTCGGATTTGACCATAGTCGGTCTTTGAGTGTATTTGGATGATGTATGAATTATTTATGTATTGTATGAAGTGGTGATTGTAAGCCAACTCTTTATCCCATTCTTATTTAGTACATGGGGTTGTGTGAAGATTACCCCTCTTGCGACAAAACTACCATGCGGCTATGCCTCTAAGTCGTGCCCCGACACGTGGGAGATATAGCCGCATTGTGGGTGTTACAAGTTGGTAATCAGAGCCATCCCAGACTTTAGGAGCACCCTGCTTGCTCAAATCGTGCGTCTAAGGCGGATGGTAACAGGAGGCAGGGGACACAATGTTTTACCCAGATTCGGGCCCTCTTGATGGAGGTAAAACCCTACGTCCTGCTTGATTAATATTGATGATATGGGTAGTACAAGAGTAGATCTACCACGAGATCAAGGAGGCTAAACCCTAGAAGCTAGCCTATGGTATGATTGTTGTATATGGAGTTGATTGCCTACGGACTACAACCCTCCGGTTTATATAGACACCGGATAGGGTTAGGGTTACATAGAGTCGGTTACAATGGTAGGAGATCTTGAATATCCGCATCGCCAAGCTTGCCTTCCACGCCAAGGAAAGTCCCATCCGGACACGGGACGAAGTCTTCAATCTTGTATCTTCATAGTCCAGGAGTCCGGCTGAAGGTATAGTCCGGCTACCGGAACACCCCCTAATCCAGGACTCCCTGAAAAAGGAAAAGAGAAAAGACCCCCCCCCCCCGCTGGGCCAAGTGGCCCAGCTGGCCTCCATCGGCCCAACCGTCCGGCCCACTTCCTCTCCATACCACCCTCCCCACTCCATCGGCCCCCCACCGACACTTCCCACTCCCTCCCCGAAATATCTCCCTCTCTCCCCAATTGGATCGAGATCGAGGAGGGAGATCGTTGCAACGCCCGACCCCGCCGCTCGACACCGCCTCACCGGAGCTCGACGCGCTCCCCCGCCGGCCTGCTTCTCCTCCCCCCGTCGCTCGTCTCTGTCCTCCTCCTCGCCCCCACTGCCCCGTCCCTGCTCCTTGATGTGAGCCTCACCTCCTCCCCTCTCCCTCGGGCGAAGCCCCTCCATAGCCGCGCCCGCTCGCAGCCGCTGTGTCCACACTGTCGCCGCGCTCGACCACGCGCCCATGCGCGTCCTGGTCGCACCCTGCCCAGCGCTCCTCCTCCCCCTCGCTGCACGCAATCCACCGCGCCCCGCCCACACGCGCCCGCTCCGGCCACTGCCAGTGCGCCGGGCCACGCCCGACCGGGCGCCGTTTTCCCCCGCACCCATGGTCACCCCCGCCGCTGACCGCGCAGCTCGTCGCAAACACCGGTGCCCCGACCTCCAACCTCCGCACGCGCTGCACTGCTCCAGCCGCGCCTCCACGCGCGTGCCTACGCCCCTGCCCCTGCAGCACCCTTGCGCGTGCATGCCGCCCGCCTCACCTTGCTCGCCTCCGCCATGCCCACTCTCCGCCAGCCCCGCACTCGTCGTCCTCACCGGCCCAGCAAGCACACACCCCTGCTCCCCTGCCCGTGCGCGCGCCCGCACGCTCGCCGGCCTGTAGCGCCACCGTTGCCGTCTCGCCACTCGCCGGTGTCGTAGTTGGCATACGACACGTCCGCAACCGCCCGACCGCTCCGCTCGCATGCTGCACCCCACTCCTTGCCGCCTGCCTTGCCCTACCCCGCTTCGGCGCCGCCCGACACTCCTCCCGTCCCTCCCGCTCCGGCCACAGGCGACCGGCCTCACCGAGGCCGCGGCTCCCTTGCTGGACACCGCTCGACTCCGCCCTGTCCTGCAGCGCCCGACAGGACGCCCGTGCTCTGTGCCCAGCGCCCACTCGGGCCCCGTCAGCGCCCTATCCATTATGGCCTCAAGGGCCACAGACAGATGGGGCCCATGCCCTTAAAACGTTTAAAAATAATAAAATTAAATAAAAAATAATAAAAATAATATTAATTAATTAATTAATGAATTAATTAATTAATCTTGATTAATTAAACTGGATAATTAAATGTGTCACTGACAGGTGGGACCCACCTGTCAGGTTGACCAGGTCAACTACTGATGTCATGCTGACGTCATGCTGACGTCAGCAAACACTATTCTGGACAATGTTGAATTAAAATAATTAAATAAGTCCTAAAAATGATTTAATTCTTTCAAAATTAATATAAAACAAACCAAAACTCGGATGAAAAACTTTGTACATGAAAGTTGCTCAGAACGACGAGACGAATTCGGATACGCAGGCCGTTCGTCCGCCACACATCCCTAGCATAGCGAACACGCAACTTTCCCCCTCCAGTTCATCTGTCCAAAAACGCGAAACACCAGGGATATTTTCCCGGATGTTTCCCCCCTTCACCGGTACGACCTCATACCGCGTTAGGGCACACCTAGCATCATGCTTTGTCATGTCATGCATCACTATGCATTTGTTTGCATTATATTTATTGTTTCTTCCCCCTATTCTCTCGCTAGACACCGAGACCGACGCCGCTGCTACCCAGTACGACTACGGTGTTGACGACCCCTCTCTCTTGCCAGAGCAACCCGGCAAGCCCCGCTTTGATCACCAGTTATCGCCTACTCTTCTCTATACTGCTTGCATTAGAGTAGTGTAGCATGTTACTGCTTTCCGTTAATCATATCCTGATGCATAGCCTGTCCTTGCTACTACTGCTGTTACCCTTACCTGCAATCCTAATGCTTAGTATAGGATGCTAGTTTATCATCAGTGGCCCTACATTCTTGTCCGTCTGCCATGCTATACTATCGGGTCGTGACCACTCGGGAGGTGATCACGGGTATGTACTATATACTTTATACATGATACATGTGATGACTAAAGTCAGGTTGGCTCGAGGAGTACCGGCGAGTGATTCACGGATTGGGGGCTGAAAGGACCTTTGTCCCGGCGGCCCTCTGTGTGGATCTTTGTGGTGGAGCGACAGGGCAGGTTGAGACCACCTAGGACAGAGGTGGGCCTGGCCCTGGATGGTCGGCGTTCGCGGTGACTTCAAGATAACACGCTTAACGAGATCTTGGTATTTGATCTGAGTCTGGCTACTGGCTTATACGCACTAACCAACTATGCGAGAACAGTTATGGGCACTTGACGTCGTGGTATCAGCCGAAGCCTTCGTGATGTCAGCGACTAAGCGGCGCACGCTGGGTTGGACCGTGTAACGCAACTTCCTTTGTAATGGAGGTTGCTAGGTCTACTCTCCGGCCGCCCACGCAATGTGCAGGTGTGCAATGGGCGATGGGCCCAGACCCCTGCGCGCATAGGATTTAGACGGGCGTGTTGATCTCTCTGTTGTGCCTAGGTAGGGCTGCGACGTGTTGATCTTCCGAGGCCGGGCATGACCCAGACAAGTGTGTCCGGACAAAGGGGATCGAGCGTGTTGGGAAATGTGGTGTACCCCTGCAGGGAAGTTAAACTATTCGTATAGCCGTGATTTTCGGTAAAAGGACGACTTGGAGTTGTACCTTGACCTTATGACAACTAGAACCAGATACTTAATAAAACACACCCTTCCAAGTGCCAGATACAACCCGGTGGTCGCTCTCTAACAGGGCGACGAGGAGAGGACCGCCGGGTAGGATGATGCTACACGATGCTACTTGGTGAACTTACCACCTACTCTCTTCTCATGCCGCAAGATGGAGGTGGCCAGAAGCGTAGTCTTCGAAAGGACTAGCTATCCCCCTCTTATTCCGGCATTCTGCAGTTCAGTCCACATATGATACCCTTAATCCATTTCATACCAATGCATACATATGTAGTGTAGCTCCTTGCTTGCGAGTAGTTTGGATGAGTACTCACGGTTGCTTTCCTCCCCATTTTCCCTTTTCCTATACCCGTTTGCTGCGACCAGACGATGGAGTCCAGGAGCCAAACGCCACCGTCGAGGACGACTACTACTACTCTGGAGGTGACTACTACTATGTGTAACCCGCTGACGGCAACCAGGAGTAGTTTCGGAGGATCCCAGGCAGGAGGCCTGCGCCTCTTTCGATATGTATCCCAGTTTGTGCTAGCCTTCTTAAGGCAAACTTGTTTAACTTATGTCTGTACTCAGATATTGTTGCTTCCGCTGACTCGTCTATGATCGAGTTCTTGTATTCGAGCCTTCGAGGCCCCTGGCTTGGAATATGATGCTTGTATGGACTTATT